>NC_066869.1:31604402-31724318 GCF_022985175.1 Labeo rohita | reverse complement strand
GGACATTATGTGCATGAGTTACAGCAATTTTCTTTTTCTTTGTATTAATAGCATGCATTAGCTCTTAGCTAAGTGTTGCTAGCATGTTGTAGCATGATTGTAGCATGTTGTTAGCCTATTTAAAACTTGCTAATGCTTTTTAATATGTTGCTAGGAGTCCGTAACAGTGTTAAACGTCACTTCCTGTTGTCAGCAGGTGGCGCTATGAATATAACTGAATATGGGCACTGAAATGTGTTCAGGACATGAATCTTATCACACCTGTGAAGTTTGAGGCAGATCGGACATTGTTTGCCTGAGTTACAGCCACTTCTTTTTTTCATGGCGACACGTCGAACTTTGTCAGGCCGCCACGGACACGCCCCTCGGCGAAAACTCAAAAGCTTCGCAATTTAACATCGCAAGGGCCTTATGATAACACTCAGCAAATTTGAAGATGATCGGATAAAAACTGTAGGAGGAGTTCGTTAAAGTACGAGGCCTGAAAATGGCAAAAACTGCACAAAAATCGTACAGGAAATTCAATATAACGGACTTCCTGTTGGGTTTAGGAAGTTGCACCAGGAGACTTTTTTGTAGGTATTGGTGTGCTACACCAGTGTACCGAGTTTCGTACAGGTACGTGAAACGCAGCTCGAGGCGCACTCCGTTGAAATTTTATAGGTGGCGCTATCGAGCCATTTTGCCACACCCACTTCTGAAAACCATATCAGATGTAAATTTTCGCCAGGACTGATGCGTGTGCAAAGTTTCGTGAGTTTTCGAGCATGTTTAGGCCTTCAAAAAGACTTTTTACTTTGGAGAAGAAGAAGAAGAAGAAGAAGAATAAACAGAGCAATTCCAATAGGGTCCTCGCACTGCAGTGCTCGGGCCCTAATAATAATAATAATAATAATAATAAACGGAGCAATTCCAAGAGGGTCCTCGCACCACCGGTGCTCGGGCCCTAATAATAATAATAATAAACGGAGCAATTCCAAGAGGGTCCTCGCACCACCTGTGCTCGGGCCCTAATAATAATAAAAAATCCTAAGAAAAACAATAGGGCTCTCGCCCTTTTAGGGCTCGGGCCCTAATAATAATAATCCTTCGAAAAACAATTGGGCCTTCGCCCTTTTGGGCTCGGGCCCTAATAATAATAATAAACGGAGCAATTCCAATAGGGTCTTCACACCATCGGTGCTCGGGCCCTAATAATAATAAACGGAGCAATTCCAATAGGGTCCTCACACCATTGGTGCTCGGGCCCTAATTATCACAACTATAAAACAAAAAATGTAAAATGTAAAAACTGATTGATTTAACGATTTAAAAATTGATTTAAAATAAATTTAAGACAGATAAAAACAGAAAATGATTATACATAGTGCAATCAGTTCGGACGAAGCACAGTGCTCATTAAGTAAATGCACAGCTAAACAGATGAGTTTTGAGTCTAGATTTAAATGTAGTTAATGTTTTAGCACATTTGATCTCTTCTGGAAGCTGGTTCCAACTGCGGGCAGCATAATAGCTAAAAGCAGATTCCCCTTGTTTTGTGTGAACCCTTGGTATTTCTAACTGACTCGATCCTAATGATCTGAGTGGTCTGTTAGGTTTATACTCAGTGAGCATATCTGCAATGTATTTAGGTCCTAGGCCATTGAGTGATTTATAAATGAGTAAAAGTACTTTAAAATCAATTCTAAATATAACTGGAAGCCAGTGTAGTGACCTGAGGACTGGTGTGATATGCTCAGATTTTCTGGTTCTAGTCAGAATCCTGGCAGCAGCGTTCTGGACAAGCTGCAGCTGTCTAATGGTTTTCTTGGGAAGGCCAGTGAGGAGACCATTACAATACTCCACCCTGCTTGTGATAAAGGCATGAACAAGTTTCTCTAAGTCTTGACTGGAAACAAAACATCTAATTCTTGCAATGTTTTTGAGATGATAGTATGCTGACTTAGTTACTGCTTTGACATGACTACTGAAATTAAGGTCTGACTCCAGAATCACACCAAGATTCCTGATTTGGTTTTTGGTTGTTTGACCCCTAGCATCAAGGTATGCATTCACCTTAAGAACTTCCTCTTTGCTTCCGAATGCAATGACAGTTTTCTCCTTGTTTAACTGAAGGAAGTTCTGGCACATCCAACTGTTAATTTCATCAATGCATTGGCAGAGGGAATCAATGGGGCTGTAGTCATTTGGCGATAAGGCTAGGTAAATCTGGGTATCATCAGCATAGCTGTGATAGGCAATTTGGTTCTTTCTCATTATTTGACTTAGTGGGAGCACATACAGGCTAAACAAGAGCGGCGCAAGAATTGAGCCCTGAGGGACTCCGCATGTCATGGATGTCCACTTAGATTTATGCTCTCCTATACTCACATAATAACCTCTCCCTTCTTATGACCTGAACCAATTGAGAGCCATCCCAGAAAGCCTGACCCAGTTTTCCAGTCTCTCTAGAAGAATGTTATGATCGACAGTGTCAAACGCAGCACTAAGATCTAGTAGTACCAGCACTGATATTTTGCAAGAATCAGAGTTTAAGCGAATATCATTTATTATCTTAACAAGCGCCGTCTCTGTGCTGTGATGCAGTCGGAAACCAGATTGAAAATTGTCCAGGTATCCATTTGAGTTTAAGTAGTTGTTCAACTGATTGAAAACTACCTTTTCAATAATCTTGCCTATAAAAGGAAAATTAGATATTGGTCTATAGTTGCTCAATATGGTGTTATCAAGATTGCTCTTTTTCAGAAGGGGCTTAACAACTGCAGTTTTCAGGGAGTTTGGAAAAGTCCCAGAAAGAAGTGAGGTGTTCACCACTTCTAAGAGATCTGCTTCTAAACAGTTAAACACACTTTTGAAAAAAGATGTGGGAAGTGTGTCAAGGTTGCAGGTTGAGGATTTAAGGTGCTGTACTATTTCTTCCAAAGTTTTGCTATCAATTGCTTCAAAAACAGACAAAGTGACTGCTTTTTGAAATTGCGGTCGTATCTGTCTAACCTCTGCATAACTTGAGGATGTGCTAATCACCTTTCTGATATTAATAATCTTCTCTGAAAAGAAGGGAGCAAACTCATTGCATTTGCTGTCAGAGAGCATTTCACTGGGAATCTGACTTGGGGGGTTTGTTAGTCTCTCAACAGCAGCAAAAAGAGTGCGAGTGTTGTTTAGGTTACTGTTTATAAGGTTTGAGAAGAACTTCTGTCTTGCTGTGGCTAGTTCCACATTGAAAGCATGAAGGCTGTCTTTATAGATGCTATAGTGAATTTCAAGTTTTGTCTTCCGTCACATCTGCTCAGCTTTTCTGCATTGCCTTTTCATACTCTGTACTGCTGTTGATTTTCTCCAACATGATTTTTGTCTGCCAGTCGTCTTACTGACTTTCACTGGTGCAATATCATCAATGACATTCTTAACTTTTGAGTTAAAGGACTCCAAGAGAAGATCAACAGAGTCTGCAGAAATGCTTGGCATTGAAGATATAGCCTTCATAAACAGCACTAGTGTTTTCGTTAATCCATCTATTTTGACAGAGACGGATCTAGATTCAGTGGTAGCAGAGATCAATATATCAAAGAAAATACAGAAGTGATCAGATAGTGCTACGTCCTTAATGACAATGGATGAAATGTTTAGACCCTTACTAATGAGTAAATCAAGAGAGTGTCCACGATTGTGTGTGGGTCCATGCACATGCTGAATCAGGTCAAAAGTGTTTAAAATGGTTATAATTTCTTTTGTAGTTTTGACTTCTGCATTTTCTATGTGAAAATTAAAATACCCTGCAATAGCAAAACAGTCAAACTCTGAGAAAATCATTGATAACAGTTCTGTGAACTCTTCAACAAAGGCTGGAGAGTATTTTGGAGGCCTGTAAATAATGATAAATAGAATTCGTGGAGCACCTTTCAGCACAATCCCTAGATATTCAAAAGACAAGTACTGACCAAATGACACTTGCTTACATTGATAGACATCTTTAAATAGAGCAGCTACACCTCCACCTCTCCTAACAGCTCTGCAGACACTCATGAAAGTAAAGTTAGGAGGGGCTGTTTCATTGAGGACTGTTGCACTGCAGCTGTCTTCAAGCCATGTTTCAATTAGAAACATAAAATCCAAGTTGTATGTGGTTATTAAGTCATTGATCAGAAATGATTTATTTTTTAGTGAGCGAATGTTTAAAAATGCTAACTTGATGCCATTATTTTTTGTCTCTAAAGCAGTCTTAGTTTGATACCTAATAGGCCGCAGATTAGATGGGTCAGCTGTACGGCTTGAGAAGGCCTTACACTTTCCATCATGTGATAAAACAGAGATAGAGAAAGCTACAGGCACACTGGGTTCCCGCTTGTTATGTAAACATTCCTGAGTGTTGCTGCTATCGTAGCGGGGACCCAACACATATTACTGAGAGTTGTTATCAGTTGTTTTTGGTTCACCTACAGCAGATGGAGGAGGGTTTGGGCCCTGACGTTGTGGCAGCGGCCGGAGAGCTCTTGAAGGAGGAGGAGGGTGAGCTGGGCCCACAGGGTTTGGTGGTTGTGGTGCCCGCCGTTTTTTAGTTGATATCTGGGGGCTTGCAGCAAAAGAGTGGGAGAGTCTGGTTCCAGCATATACCAGTTCCTCCATTTTCTGTGAGAAGCTTAGAAGTGGAGATGCTGGAGAGAGGGATAATGTGTCTGGTGAGCGGGGCTCTGGCTCTGGTGTTTCCGGTGGCTGAAATATGTTGTCCTGGCTTTCCTGGCTGTTTACCAGAAAGTCGTCCTTCGGCACTGAGTCTTGGAGCTGTTGTAGTACGTCACAGTCTGTCTGTGATGAGCTCTGTGGGCAGGGCTCAGCCGGGATGGTGTCCATGAGCAGTGCTTGTTGTGGCTGTGTGGCGTTGTCAGTGTCCTTGTGGGATGTGTCGACCACATGACGACTCTGAAGGGCACCATACAGATTTTCTTAAAGAATTCGCTGATTTTATATCTGAGCTGGTGTTAGCTACAGATAAGGTCTTAATAGTAGGTGACTTTAACATCCATGTTGATATTGAAAATGATGCGCTGGCAGCTGCATTTACAGACATTCTAAATTCTATTGGAGTTAGACAACACGTGTCAGGTCCCACTCATTGTCGAAATCATACTCTAGACTTAATACTGTCACATGGAATTGATATCAATGCCGTTGAGATTCTGCAGCAAAGTGATGATATCTCTGATCATTATCTAGTCTTGTGTATTCTCCAGATGACTAAAACTGTAAATTCAACTCCTTATTACAAGTATGGTAGAACCATCACTTCTACTACAAAAGATTGCTTTCTAAGTAATTTTCCTGACTTATCTGAATTCCTCAGCATGTCCAATAGCTCAGAAAAACTTGATGATGTAACAGAAACTATTGACTCTCTCTTTTCCAGGAATCTAGATACGGTCACTCCTCTGCGCCTAAGGAAGATTAAGGAAAACAGTCCGACCCCGTGGTATAACGAGCACACTCGCGCCCTAAAGAGAGCAGCCCGGCAAATGAAGTGCAGCTGGAGGAAAACAAAATTAGAGGTTTTTCGTACTGCTTGGTGTGAATGCACCCTATCGCATAGAAAAGCGTTAAAATCGGCAAGATCTGATTACTTTTCGACTCTTTTAGAAGATAACAAACATAACCCTAGGTATTTATTCAATACAGTGGCTAAGTTAACAAAAAATAAAGAACCAACAGACACTGACTATGCCCATCAGCATAGCAGTAATGACTTTATGAACTACTTTACTTCCAAGATCGATACTATTAGAGACAAAATTGTTACCATGCAGCCGTCAATTATTACAGTATCGCATCAGATAGTACACTATAGATCTTCTGGGGAACAATTCCACTCATTCTCTACTATAGGTCAGGCTGAATTGTATAAACTTGTTAAAGCATCTAAACCAACAACTTGTATGCTAGACCCTACTCCATCCAGTAGGGTGACTTGCTTCCTGATCTCATAGATCCTCTGCTAAATATTATTAATTCATCACTGTCACTAGGATATGTCCCCAAAACCTTCAAACTGGCTGCTATTAAGCCTCTCATTAAAAAACCACAACGTGACCCCAACAAATTAATTAATTACAGACCTATCTCGAATCTCCCATTTCTGTCAAAGATATTAGAAAAGGTTGTATCCTTTGTATCCTTCACAATTATCTTCCTTCCTACAGAAAAATGATATCTGTGAGGATTTCCAGTCAGGTTTTAGACCGTACCATAGTACTGAGACTGCTCTTATTAGAGTTACAAATGATCTGCTCTTGTCATCCGATCGTGGTTGTATCTCTCTGTTAGTGCTACTGGATCTTAGTGCTGTGTTCGATACTGTTGACCACAACATTCTCTTGAACAGACTTGAAAATTATGTTGGCATTAGTGGTAGTGCATTGGCATGGTTCAAATCGTACTTATCTGACCGCTATCAATTTGTGGCAGTAAATGAAGAGGTATCATATCGGTCACAAGTGCAGTATGGAGTACCACAAGGCTCAGTGCTAGGGCCATTACTTTTTATGCTTTACATGTTACCCTTGGGTGATATCATCAGGAAATATGGTGTTAGCTTTCACTGTTACGCTGATGATACTCAGCTCTATATTTCTTCGCGGCCCGGCGAAACATACCAATTTGAAAAACTAACGGATTGTGTAGTTGAGTTAAAAAATTGGATGGCAAGTAATTTCTTACTGCTAAATTCTGAAAAAAAAAAAAAACAGAGGTGTTAATTATTGGACCTAAAACCTCAGCGTTCAATAACCTAAAACACTGTCTAATACTTGATGGCTGAATTCTTAGTCATCAGTTAGGAACCTAGGTGTGCTATTTGATGGCAATCTTTCCTTTGAAAACCACATCTCTAATATTTCCAAAACTGCATTTTTCCATCTCAAAAATATATCTAAATTACGACCTATGCTCTCAATGTCAAATGCTGAAACATTAATCCATGACCTCAAGATTAGATTATTGTAATGCATTATTGAGAGGTTGTTCTGCTCGCTTAATAAACAAACTCCAGCTGGTCCAAAATGCAGCAGCTAGAGTTCTTACTAGAACCAAAAAGTATGATCATATTAGCCCGGTTCTGTCAACACTGCACTGGCTCCCTATTAAACATTGTATAGATTTTAAAATCTTGCTAATTACTTATAAAGCCCTGAATGGTTTAGCTCCTCAGTACCTGAGCGAGCTCTTATCACATTATAGTCCCTCACGTCTGCTGCGTTCTCAAAACTCTGGCAATTTGATAATACCTAGAATATCAAAAACAACCGTGGGCGGCAGATCATTTTCTTATTTAGCACCCAAACTTTGGAACAATCTACCCAACACTGTTCAGGACGCAGACACACTCTGTCAGTTTAAATCTAGATTAAAGACCCATCTCTTTAACCTGGTTTACACATAACACATTAACACATTTCTATAATTCAAATCCGTTAAAGGATTGTTAGGCTGCACTAATTAGGTCAACCGGAACCGGGAACACTTCCCATAACACCTGATGTACTCAGTGCATCATCAGAAGAATGGCATCTACGCTTATATTAGTCTGTTTCTTTCTTATTCCGAGGTCACCTTAACCACCAGATCCAGTCCATATCCAGATCAGATGGTCACTGCAGTCCCCCGGATCCAGTCCGTACCCAGCCCTGACGGTGGATCAGCACCTAGAGACGACCTCTACAGCCCTGAATGTCAGCGGAGACCACATCGACTAGATGAGCCCCAGAGATGGATCCTCAGTGAAGACCTCGTCACCTAGACGGCTGTCGGCACAAGACCACGGGAACCTGGTGATTCCTCTGTGTCTGGCCAGAGGAGAACTGGACCCCAGACTGAGCCTGGTTTCTCCCAAGGTTTTTTTCTCCATTTGTCACCGATGGAGTTTTGGTTCCTTGCCGCTGTCGCCTCTGGCTTGCTTAGTTGGGGACACTTTATCTTCACACAATATTGTATTTTATTTTATTGTATTTGATTAACTACCTTTACCTGAAAATTGAGTGTTTACTGTTGCCCATGGCATTGTTGATGTACTATTTCCTATTTAATACTGTACAGCCGCCTTGTCACAATTCTGTATTGTTAAAGGCGGTATATAAATAAAGGTGACTTGACTTGACTAGTCCTTCTAATAAAAGTTTGCGTATGGATCCGTTCGCTTCTCGTCTCCCTCTCCACGTTACAGTCATAGTCTTTTGACTAAAATGCCATTTAGTTTTTGTCATCTGAATTATTTTATTTTTAGTCTAGTTTTAGTCAACTAAATATCATAAGATTTTAGTCGACTAAATCTACAGTGAATTTAGGATCTAATGGGTTTAGCTAGAGTGTAATGCATTTATTAAGCTTTTCTCTAAAATTACCAAACTCATTGTGTTACGGAGTGAGAGATGTGACGGGAAGCGGGCAGATCCATTTGCAAACTTTTATTCAGGGACATCGACAAAGACATGGTCATAGCAGGCAGGGTCAGACAATGGCAAACAGGTATATAGACAGCAAGAACAAAAGAGTAATCCGTAACACAGGTGAGGGTCAATAAGCGGCGAACGTTATCCGAAGGGAGAGGCAATAGAGTAATCCAGACAGGCGAGGGTTTCAAAAGGCTGGCAGCAAAACAGACAAGACGTAATAACAATGCGAAGGTACAAGGCTTAGATGACAAGATACAGGAACTAGACTAGACTAGAATAGAATACACGAACAGACTTAAGGCTCCGTACAGTTGTTTACACACAACTTGTGCTAAATGCAAACCAATACTCGGCGACAAGAGAAAGATGTCCGGGTTTTAAATAGTGTCTCTGATTGGGTACAGGTGGTAGCCACAATGGCTGATGGGGAACGTAGTCCGGGGTGTGGTATAACAGTCAGTGTGATGTGAATGTCAAAGTGACCTCTGGTGGCAAGCAGACTGATGTATAGGAACAGGTTCGTGACACATTGTATAGGTTTAATATTAAGGTTTTATTATAATAGACACAGATTTAACTGCTGTGACATGCAACATGCTTTTATATTAAGATTAAATAAACCACTTCTTATAAAGAAACAAGAACATGGTCTTCTTTTCAATTAAATGCCAATAGTTATATAGGCTAATTATGCATTCTTTATAACAATGTGTTTACCACATTCTTCATTATTTCAAGCAGACACATTTATTAATATAAATAAATTTAGATTTATGTTTATGATGGTGAAACAACGTCGCAATATCAGCGTTGATTTAATTACCAAAATCCTAATTCAATGTTAATCAAACATCTACAGAACAACCTCAAATCACCCATGCGGAAGGTAAGACAGTGAAGCAACGTTGCAATTTTAACGGTGAAACAACAATGAATCAGCACTGAAATGCTGGCTGGGTGAACATGTAACTCTTGCATCTGTGATAAAGCAATAAAACACACACACACACACACACACACACACACACAGGTATTTATCTTCTTTAGGTTACATGCCCTTTAACCATTTGTAAACTGGTAACATATTACTCTTTTTTTGAAAGGTAATAACGTTGAAACAACTGTCATTATTTCAACCATATTTCAATGCTGAAAGGCTGGTCATGTGCTGGCCGGGAAATGTTTCTGATAACTGAGAATAACTAAGTTTCTTTATTCACATCATTGTATATGTATTTTTTCCCTCTTGCATAGTACAGGTGCATCTCAATAAATTAGAATGTTGTGGAAAAGTTCATTTATTTCAGTAATTCAACTGTAACAGGACTCGTCGGAAGCGTGAATAGATCCAAGTGCGAGCTTTATTGTACAGATCATAGTCAAGACAGGCAGAGTGAGTCTCCAACAAACAGTAACATCCAGGGCAAGACAAAAGCATAATCCAATAAAACAGGCGGAAGGTCAAAGCGAGCAGTCCAAAAGTAACAAATAAAACTACAGCAATGAAACAAGACAAAACTACAGCAATGAAACAAGGTATAACTATGACTATCAAACAAAACAAAAACCATGGAAATAACAAAACAAGGCAATGAAACAGGGAAAACGCTAGGTAGAGTCCGCACAGGCAAAACATTACTTTGCAAGGCCTGTTTGGCATGGCCCTCCTTAAATGGCCACCAAACAGGAAGTAGCCAAAGAAGCAGCAGAGGGAGCGGTAACAGTCAGTCCATGGGTAAGGGCTCCCTCTGCTGGCGTGGCATTACATAAACTCAAATTGTGAAACTCGTGTATTAAATAGATTCAGTGCACACAGACTTAAGTAGTTTACGTCTTTGATTCTTTTAATTGTGATGATTTTGCCTCACATTTAACAAAAACCCACCAATTCACAGTCTCAACAAATTAGAATACTTCATAAGACCAATAAAAAACAAAACATTTTTAGTGAATTGTTGCCTTTCTGGAAAGTATGCTTATTTATTGTATATGTACTCAATACTTGGTAGGGGCTCCTTTTGCTTTTATTACTGCCTCAATATGGCGTGGCATGGAGGTGATCAGTCTGTGGCACTGCTGAGGTGGTATGGAAGCCCAGCCCAGACAGCAAGCAGTTTCGGCCCAGATCCGGCCCACATCTGGCCCGCATGGATTTCACACGGGCCAGGTCTGGGATGGATCTGGGCCAACACTATGTTGCTGTCTGGGAGGTTTCTTTGACAGTGGCCTTCAGCTCATTTGCATTTTTTTTGGTCTCTTGTTTCTCATTTTCCTTTAGACAATACCCCATAGATTCTCTAAGGGGTTCAGGTCTGGTGAATTTGCTGGCCAGTCAAGCACACCAACACCATGGCCATTTAACCAACTTTTGGTGCTTTTGGCAGTGTGGGGAGCCAAATCCTGCTGGAAAATGAAATCAGTATCTTTAACATATCTTTAGCCTCCTGTTTGAAAATGGCCTCCTTTTATGGCCACCAAACAGGAAGTAACAAACGAAGCAGCAGAGGGAGCAGCAACAGTCAGTCAGTGGGTGGAGCGACCCCTGGCACTCAAACAACAACAACAACAGTCCAGGAGGGTGGGGGAACAGAGGCAAAACAGGGGGTGGGACGGAGGGCCAGGTCCATGTAGAGGAGGTGGGCCTGGATCGTAGAGCAGGGACAGACAGTGAAGCACTGGAGGACCTGGACCATGGAGCAGTGGCAGACAGTGAAGCACTGGAGGACCTGGACCGTGGATCAGTGGCAGACAGTGGAACCCTGGAGGACCTGGACTGTGGAGCTGTGGCAGACAGTGGAACCTTGGAGGACCAGGGCCGTGGAGCTGTGGCAGATAGTGGAACCCTGGAGGGCCTGGGCCGTGGAGCTGTGGCAGACAGTGGAACCTTGGAGGACCTGGGCCGTGGAGCAATGGCAGACAGTGGAACACCGGAGGGCCTGGGCTGTGGTGCAGTAGCAGAAAGTGGAAACTTGGAGGACCTGGGCCGTGGAGCAATGGCAGACAGTGGAACACTGGAGGGCCTGGGCCGTGGAGCAATGGCAGAGTAGAAAGCCATGGTGGAGTAGGCAGAGCAGGTAGAGCAGGGAGCCATGGCGAGGCAGGCAGAGCAGGCAGAACAGGAAACCATGGCGAGGCAGGCAGAGCAGGCAGAACCGGGAGCCATTGCGGGGCAGGCAGGGCAGGCAGAGCAGGCAGAACAGACAGGAGCAGAGATATCCACAGTGAAGCTAGTGACATCCATAGCAGAGTGGTGTGTTTACGGACGATGTTCTTGGCCATGGCATGACAGCCAGAGAGTTCATAATAGTCCTTCTTGACTGTGACATGACAGGTGGAGAGTTCATGATTGGCCTTCTTGACCGTGACGTGGCGAGCAGAGTTTTCATGATAAGCCTTCTTGACCGTGACATGACAGGGAGAGAGTTCATAGGAGGACGCCGCCCCCATTGGAGGATCCACAGCATAAGCTGACACCTCTGGAGGCATAGGCGTCAATTCTAGAGCAGATGTGGCAGTGAGTTCATAAATGGGCGCCACCTCCTTAGGAGGTTCTACAGTGTATGCTGACACCTCAGGAGGTATAGGCACGAACTCGTGGACAAACGAGTCCTCAGGAGCAGACTTGTGGGCAGATCAGGCCTCTGGGGCAGACTCGCAGTCAGGCAAGGCCTCTGGAGCAGACTCGTGGATAGATGAGGCCTCTGGAGCAGATTCGTGGACAGATGAGGCCTCTTGAGCAGACTCGTGGACAGACGAGGCCTCTGGAGCAGATTCGTGGACAGATGAGGCCTCTAGAGCACAGTGTGCAGCCCACACACTGAAAATGGCGACAGCCATTACAGGCAGCACAGTAGATAGTGGGGTGTCTGTTGACCTTGAGGGTGTGGATGCTATGGACTTGTGGCTTGGGAGTGTGGGCTCTGCGTGGCTTGGGAGCGTGGGCTCTGCGTGGCTTGGGAGCTCAGAGGGGACCTGGTAAGGTTCTGGTAGGACAGATGTTTCTTGACTTGATTCATGGAGGTCTGCCGTAACTTGACTTGACTCAGGGAGGCCTGCCGTGACTTGACTTGACTCAGGGAGGCCTGCCGTGACTTGACTTGACTCGTGAAGAACAGCAGTGACCTGACTTGGCTCAGGGAGATCAGCTGTGGCTTGACTTGGTTCTTGAAGGTCAGCTGTGGCTTGACTTGGCTCATGAAGGTCAGCTGTGGCTTGACTTGGCTCGGGAATAACAGCAGCAACTTGACTTGGCTCACGAAGATCTGCTGTAGTTTGGCTTGGCTTGTGAAGATCGGTAGTGACTTTGCTTGACTCAGGAACCACGGCTGTGACTTTGCTTGACTCAGGAACCACGGCTGTGACTCTGCTTGACTCAGGAACCACGGCTGTGACTCTGCTTGACTTGAGGGCTACAGCTATAGCTTTACTTGACACAGGAGCAATAGCTGTAACTTGACTGGACTTCGGAAACGCAGCTGCAACTTGACTTGACTTGGAGACTTGACTTGACTCAGGAAACGCAGCTGTAACTTGACTTGACTCAGGAACAACATGGCTTGACTCATGGGGCACAGCTGTGACTTGGCTTGACTCGTGGGGCACAGCTGTGACTTGGCTTGACTCGTGGGGCACAGCTGTGACTTGGCTTGATTCGTGAAGAACAGCTGTATCTTGGCTTGACTCATGGAGGACAGCTGTATCTTGGCTTGACTCATGGAGGACAGCTGTATCTTGACTTGGCTCATGGAGGACAGCTGTATCTTGACTTGGCTCATGGAGAACAGCTGTGTCTTGGCTCGACTCATGGAGAACAACAGCTGTATCTTGGCTTGACTCATGGAGAACAGCTGTATCTTGGCTTGGCTCATGGAGAACAGCTGTATCTTGACTTGACACAGAAAGTGTAGCCCTGACTTGACACCGGAGGATCAGGCATCACTTGGTTTGATTTGGGTGTGGCAGAGATGATGTGATGAGATGCGAATGGGATGATTTTGGTTTGATGAGGCTCAGGCGTGGCAGCCATCTTGGCCAGGGACTCAGACGGGGCAGCCATCTTGTGAACAGGGTTGGTGATGGCGGCCATCTTGTGAACAGGCTTGGGGATGGCGGCCATCTTGTGAACAGGCTTTGGGATGGCGGCCATCTTGTGGACTGGCTCTGGGATGGCGGCCATCTTGTGAGCTGGTTGTGGGAGGGCGGCCATGACAGGTGCAGACTCTGGACAGGCAGGCATGGCGTGAGCAGGCCCTGGAGCGGCAGGCATGGCATGAGCAGGCCCTGGAGCGGCAGGCATGGCGTGAGCAGCAGAGTATGTGAGAGGAGTGGAGCGACAACAATTTCTCCTCCGCGCTCCATGCATTTTATAACTGCTCCGCTCCAGCTCCGCTCCGGGTTCACCATTTCCCGCTCCCGCTCCACTCCGCGCTCACTGATACCAGAAACACCGCTCCGCCTTCGCTCCGCGTCTAAACTATATCAGTATGTTTAAAATACCACAGTTCTGTTCATAACGTATATTAAAAGAAGACAATAAAATAAATAAAATGAAAGTATAGTTTTAAAGCGCTTATTGGAACACTAGTGCGCAAACTTTTTTCCTCATGCCAAGCTAACATGGTTGTCAGTCAGCATTAAAAGGTATAATTGCTGCTTTTTGCAGTGCAAATGTTTGTGATAAAAAAAAAAAAAATAATAATAATAATAATAACACGTTTCGTCAGTTATTTTACGTACAGATTTCGTAGACGTATAGATTTCGAAGACGTATAGATTTCTTCTCATTCGAAATCGGATATACAGATGAAGTAGCACAGTAAGTTTACATTTGTTTGAATTATTGAATAAGAGTTGTACTTGTTTAAATCATGCTTTCACTTGAAAATATTCAGTATCCTGAAAGAACAAACTAATTCCCTGAAAACTATAACTTTTTGCTCATGTCCATTGCCGTTGTCCTAGTTTTCACATTCTTTCTGAATTTGAGTGATCCATCTCTATCAAGCTAAATAGGCTATGTTTAACACATGAATTCTTGCTATATATGCAGTTATATTATGGGTCGTTGTCATGAATTGTACTCGTGATGGAGCGGTAGTGGAGCGTTCTTGGAGCGAGTAAAAACCACAACGCTCCGACTTTTAAAATTTCCGCTCCTCACTCCATTAAAAATCACACCGCTCCACTCCACACTCCGCTCCCACTCCACTCCGCTCACATACTCTGGTGAGCAGGCCCTGGAGTGGCAGGCATGGCGTGAGCAGGCCCTGGAGCAGAAGACGTGACGTGAGCAGGCCTTGGAGCAGAAGACGTGACGTGAGCAGGCCCTGGAGCAGAAGACGTGATGTGAGCAGGCTGTGGTTTTGTAGACGTGACTTGAGCAGGTTTTGGCTTGACGGGCTTGGCAGGCTTGGCATGAGAAGGCTCTGGCACGATAGTGACAATACCAGACATGACATATGAATTCCTTGGTGTGGCAGATACTGGTGGATGGCAAGGTTTATCATCAGCGATCCCCACAGTGAATGCCGATCCAGCCAGCAACAAAGCATAGTCAATATAACGTACCAGTGACCAGTGGCGGTGATGACCAGGCATTTTGTTAGAAATGTCCTTATGTAAACCATAGAAGAAAATGTCTTTGAGAAAGCTTTCTTTAAAGTCCACCAAGTGACAAAGTTCACAAAAGTCCATAACGTACTGTTCGATTGGCCGGTTACCTTGACGGAGCTGAACAAGGCGTGATGCTTGATCCATGGTGATTGTGGGATGTGTCCAAAAGCTGCTGTGGGGCGGTGAAGTATTCTGTAACGGGGACTCGTAGGTGTCACCACCACGGTCTCTGTGGCTCCCTCCGACCGCCGCCAGCGGGAACCCTCCCCGGACTTTTAACCCCGTACCTGGACTCCCACTTCCGGTTCCGGGTCCCCCGGTTCACTTCCCGTCAGTCGGCCATTTTAAGCCCGCCAGACTGGCGGGATCTTCGCGAAGTTTTGGTTAGCTAGACTATCAATCCTGAGCGTTTTCCTTTCTATTGTTATTCTGTTACCGACTGGACTGTTTATTATCGTTTGTTGATTCTTGCTGCCTGCCCCGACCCTATTGCCTGGATTACTGTTTATTCTTTGGATATTCCTCGTTGTTCCCGTTTGCTGGTGTTTTGAACTCTACTCCGTTTTACTAATAAAGATGTCGCATGTGGATCGCCCGTCTCCGGATCAGTCACTGACCACGCCACAGAAAACTTCGCCACCTCACGATCCAGCGACAGTTCAACCAACGCCCACAACGGACCCGCTACGGTACTGCAAATCGCTACGGAGTTATCGTCGCAAGCCTCCACGCTTTTGGCCCATCAGCAGCAGCTGGACCGTTTAACCAACCTCACGGGACAGCTTGTGCAAGCATTGCAGCGGTCGCCACCAGCCCACGCCTGGCCTTCCCGGAAAAGTTTGATGGGACTCCCGCGAAATGTAAGGGCTTCTTACTCCAATGTTCGCTTTTTGTCAGTCAGCAGCCGCACTTACACCCCACTGACGAGGGAAAGATAGCGTTTGTGTGTTCACTGCTTACCGGGAGGGCATTGGAATGGGCCACGGCGTTTTGGCGCCTAGACCAACCCACCTTTCCTTCGTTCTCCGCCTTCCTGCAACGTTTTAGAGAGGAGTTTGAACCTAGTTCAGGGAACGGAGAGGCGGGAGAGCAGATAATGGCGCTGCGGCAGGGCCGACGTATGGCGGCTGATTACGCGCTGACCTTCCGAACACTCGCGGCCCAGAGTGGTTGGAACGATGGCCCCCTAAAATTACACTACCGCAAGGGACTTAACCCGGACTTACAAGTTGAGCTGGCGTGCTGGGACGAAGGCCTCCCATTAGAGCAGTTTATCGATCTCTCGATCTCATACGCTTCCTACGTCACAGTAGGAAGCGTATGAGATCCAAGTGCGAGCTTTATTTGAACACAGAGTAGTCAGACAGGCAGGGTCAATCTCCAAACAATCCGTGAAACGTAGGCAAGACAAAACGTAATCCAATAAAACAGGCAAAGAGTCCAAATACCGGTGAGCAGTCCAAATGAGCAAAATAAACAAGGCTATGAAAACTAGGCTAAACTATGGCAGTGGATCAAGACAAAACTATGGCTAAAACAAGATAAAACTATGACGTGAAACAAAACCGTGGCAAAAACAAAGCAATGAAACAAGAGAAAACGCTTAGTAGAGTCCGCACAGCAAATCAATACTTCGCAGCCTCCTGTTTGAAAATGGCCTCCTTTTATGGCCACCAAACAGGAAGTAACAAACGAAGCAGCAGAGGGAGCAGCAACAGTCATTCAGTGGGTGAGGGCTCCCTCTGCTGGCGTGGCGTTACAAGTTCCTAGTTCCCGTGTTCCCCATGTATATCTTTCTCACCTGGCCATCTTGTCTCGACTGTCTCGCCGCCTGCCTTCTGAACTCCTGCTCGTTTCACTGATTATTCCCTCGTCTTTCCCCCATGGATTATGTTCGCCATGGATTGACCCACGCCTGCTACACGGAATACTCTTGTGCCTCGCCCCAACATACCCCAACATCTCCCTCTCGCCTCAATCACAACATCACACTATTCTAGTTTCCATGGCTTAAAATGCATTAGGGTATATAAAACAAAGAGGCAATAATGATTGGTTTATTAATAATTAATTATATGGTTTCATTAAATAACACTGTTAAAATACATAATGTGGGCTAATACGAAATAAACAATTTATGTACATATTATTACAAGTGCCTGCAAAGGGCGCCAAAGGCCTAATAATTGTTGTTACACTTACAGAACAATCAAATCCTTGGGTCCCACTTTATATTAAGTGGCCTTAACTACTAAGTACTTACACTGAAATTAATCATATGATACAATGCCCCTTATTGTGCACATACATGTATTTACATTGTAAGATTTTGAAAATACCTGCATGTAATTACATCTGTAATTAATTTCTGTAATTACATTTATAATTACATTGCTGACCCATCCCTTACACCTTAACCCACCCTTAAACCTACCCATACCACCAAACCTCTCTCTAACCTTACCCATATCCCACCTCAATAGCAACAAAAGTGTTTTGCAATACAATATGACCACATTAAGTACATTGTACTTATTATTATTATTTTTTATTTATTTAAGTACATAGTAGTTAAGGCCACTTAATATAAAGTGGGACCATAATTTCTTCAGCAAAAACATGTGGACATCACAGCTATTGCCAAAATTAATCATGGTTTTATTGTAGAACTGCTTAATTTTCTGCTGTGTGATTTCTGAATGTTTGAGGCAATTAAAAAAAAACTGTATTATTTAAATCATAGCCATAGGTAACTATCTAGAGCAAGAACTGGAATTTATAAACAATACATTTTAATTCCAAATTATTAGGGAGGGGGCACAAAATATCTAATATTCAGATGAAAGTTTATAATATTAACCTATTATTTACATATACATACAGTGTATTTAGTAAAACAAGTAAAATCAAATTAAGTAAATGTTTATTAAATTAAGATCAAAACCTATCACAAAAGGTCAATGAATTTCTACCAGAAGTGACAGTGCAATGTAGCAGATGAACAATTCCTTTCCAAATTGTCAATAATAAGCTTTATACTTGATGACTCTACATCGAAAAGAAGAAATGGCTTACTGAAAAGTTATTAAATAGTAGGATTTCATTTTATACCATACCTTTAAACAATCTTAATTCATTTAAATTGTACAGACATTTGCCATTATGTGATATTCAGAAAACATGAACAGAGTATGTCATCTTTGTTATTATACGATTAACAATTTAAACACACCTAATGCATAGCATTCACATCAGAAAAATGTGAAATCTCTAAAAGACAAACATTAACACATATCAGCAACACACAACAACATCAGATAAGATAATATCAGTAGCGCAATAATACGTTCATTGTAACAATACAAAAAGCAGTACAAAAATGCGTGCACACACACAGGTATTTATCTTGCATGTTACATCTCTGTGAAACTAAAACACAAACTTGCATTCAGGACTGATATGCTATTAAAGAAAATTGGCAAAAATGCAGAACTGAATTAATTAGGCAGAGAATACTGAGGGATGAGAAGGATTGGAAAGGGCAGAGTGATGCGGAAGGTGGATCGGAAAGTGGCGAGTGATGCGGAAGAATGTGAAACTCACATGGTAGTGTGTGCGTGCAGAATTAGAGTGCAGCGAGAGTTGGAAATGCGATCTTTTCAGTGAGTTAATGATGCAGATTCAGTGCACGAGTACTTGTCTACAGTGAGTGACACTGATGGTATGATGAAGTCTCTAATTATATAAAGGACTGATTGCTACTAAAATCTGCATTATTTGATTATAACAATGTGCAATATGGAGAATAACAGTGGTTGTGCTATCCTGTTTATTATTTAAAGGGGTGCTATTATGCTTTTTCACTTTTTGAATTTTAGTCAGTGTGTATCTTTGGGCATAAAAAAGATCTACAGAGTTACAAATCTCAAAGTCCACTCCAAAGGGAGATATTTCGTTTTTAAAAAATCTCTTTTCAAGAACTACAATGAACAGCTCCTTTGGAAAACAGCGTTTGTTTTCCGCATGCAATGATGTCACAACATGGTCCGTTAGAATATCATTAAATTAAATCCCGCCTATGGAAATTTGAATTGTTGGGCGGTGGGTAGGGAGGAGGAGGTGGGGGATTAGCCAAACTTTAGCGATGCAGCACGGAGAGCCGCTTCAACGAGCCACAGCGCGGTGGGTATAAACACAAGCATTGACAAGAATAGCTGCTTCAGAGCTGTAAAGTGATTTGGGAGTTGTTCCCTTTGTCCCCAGTAGTTGGCTGATGCTCTTTTTGAGTTAGTAGCAGATACTGATGTTTAAAAATTCCCAGATAACTCGACAGTTGACAACCAGTGTGTAGCAGCGAGGAAGAAAAGATCAGTGGCTTAGTAAAGTCCAAAGACAAAGTGCTGCTGACACAAAGGAGTTAGGTGTGTAACATCCAAAACAAAATGACTGAAGAAGCATTAGGAAAAACAGTTGAGCAGCCAAAAAGGAAGAGAACCTCTGCAAAAAGCAGCTTTACCAAGCAAGCTAATTTCCTCTGTACAGAAACACATAGACTGATAGAATCAGACCTCAAAGAAGAATTCAGAAAGCTCTCTTCTGAAGTTTTTGCAGTGATTGAAAAAGCACTACTTTCAGTGCAGCAGGAAGCTGACCTTAAGAAAACTGTGGACGACTGTAACACAAGGTTTGATTAAGTTAATGAGATGTTGCAAGATAATCTATGGATAAGATACAGACAAGAAAGCCACATGTGAAAGCTGTGATCGAACAACTACCATACCTGTCGACAGGTATGGAAGTTATGAAATGAAACTGGAGCTCTTGATGAGACTGGTGAAAGAGGCGACTGAAGCTTTATTGAACTTGGAAAAATGGACTCCCACAACTGAAAGAAAGTGTCTAGAGAGTCGTGTGAGAAAGCTGAAAGAGCTTAGCAATGAAGGGCTGCTGACGATGCGTAAGCATCAGGAACTAGTATAAGGGAAAAACTAAATATAACAGTACCTGCAGCGCAGATCATATCAGTAGCAAAAATTAAACCAACAAGTTTACTTAGTGGCAATAAGAAAGATTTCTATCGCTGGAAAAGGGATTGGGGAAATCTTCAGAGGCAAGGTAAGCCCACCGGGTTAGCTGAGGTTAAAAAGATCCAACTGGTTTGATGACAAGATTGCTATGGAGCTCCAACCATCTTCCTATAACACTGCTGCTGACATATTCAGGGTGTTAGAGAACCGGTATGGTAACAAAATCACAATTGGTGACAATGGTAACAAAATCACATTGTCGATGAGTTAGAGAGAATCCCTGCAGTAAAAGGAAATCAGCCAAGAAGGGTTATAGAACTAATTAAAAATTTCTGAAAAGTCCTGGCAGATCTCGGAAACGTTGCTGCCATAAAGAATCCGCTTGTAATAAAATTCATTGAGAGCAAGTTACCGGAGTTTGTGAAGAGAGACTGGCTTGTTTGCTTGACACATCCTGCAAATGACATAACTCCAGATAACCATTTTGATGCACTGTTAAAGTTCCTAAATAAAGAAGAAGAAATTCTTGAAAGGTTTGAGCAACTGAAAAACTCAGAGAGAGCAGAAATACCAGAAAGAAGGAACTACGCACGGACTGAAAGAGCTGCCTGTTATAATGATGCTGATGGAGGTAACCACAACTGCAGGACAGAAAGTTGGTGCTCTGATAGACCTGGCCTCAGACAAAAATTACATCACCCATGAAGCTGCTGATAGTCTCAAGCTGAGAGGTGAGAAAATGACCATAGTGGTTCACAGAGTTGGCAAGATGGCCATTAGAGTAAGCACGAAAAGGTACCTCCTCAGGATTAGAGTCAAAACTCCCAAGGGGACAGAGAAAGCTCACCAGTTTATCTGCTATGGTTTGGAGGAAATTGCCATGGTCCATAGAAGCGTAAGTCCAGAGCAACTTAAAAGATTCGTTTCGTTCCAGAGGCAAACCCGGTAGAACTGAAAAGACCTGAAAAGTCCTTATCAGCCACTCGCACCACAAAGATTGAAGATCTTGGGAGATATTGTCCTGTGGGATAGCCCGTTGGGAAAAATAGTGGCTGAAGCACACCCAGATCTGTTTGAGATGGTGGATATAGCAGCTTATGAATCTTAAGATGCATTTTGCTCGGTCCATGAGGACAGCTGCAGTCAAGTAAGAGGAAGTTCTCGAGAAGGCTGAAGCTCCTAGTGAAAAGATCCAAGGGAGTAAAAATCTTGTTGCTGACACAAAAAAAATTAATTGGCAAGTAATCAAGAGTTTTTTTGAGTGGTGGAAGTGGGACAGTATTGGAGCAGTCTTCAACCCATAGTGTGGAGGTTGCCTATTTGGAAACTGTCAGCCTGGAGGGAAGGAAATGACCTTAGTGGAAGAAAAAGAACTGAAGATCATAAGGGAGGGTCTCACCTATGTTAAAGAGGATCCCCACAGCAAGTTTCCGCACTGGGATACAAAGTATCCATGGATTCAGGACCCAGCTACACTTCCATACAACAGAAGTAGAGTGGAAGCTGTTTTCTTGAGAACAGAAAAAACAACTCAAAAGGGTGCCTGTGTGGCAGGGTAGGGTGTTTTTATGCAGCTCAAGTACATGACATGGTAGAAAGGAGGACAGCAAAAAATCTTACCAAGGAAGTGACTGATAATTGGAAAGGACCTGTTTGGTATGTAAGCCACCTGGTCACCCCAAATCCCCACTCAACTACTACTCCATTGCAGCTTGTTTGGAATAGTAGCCAAAAATTCAAGGGTCTGAGCATGAATGATCTTCTGTTAAAGGGACCAGATGTACATAACCCTATCAGAGCAGTTCTGCTTAGATTCAGAAAGGGAATTATTGCTGCCCTTGAAGACATAAAAAAAGATATATAACTCTGTGTGC
Source organism: Labeo rohita (assembly GCF_022985175.1). Classification (NCBI taxonomy): domain Eukaryota; kingdom Metazoa; phylum Chordata; class Actinopteri; order Cypriniformes; family Cyprinidae; genus Labeo; species Labeo rohita. The sequence continues at coordinate 31,702,367 of NC_066869.1, read as the reverse complement.
CTGGAGGAGCATGACGTGCAACTTCACAGATTCCTCTGGAAAGATACTCAAGAAGAAGAAATAGGTGAGTACGCTATCACAAGGGTTAACGTCAGAGATTGCCCTGCTGGATGCATTGCTCAGCTAGCTATGCATGAGACAGCAAGACTAACTAAGTTGGCTCATTTAAAAGAGGAGCGAGGAGTCCTCGAGGAGAACAGTTATGTCGATAGGTAGGAGACTAGCTAAGAAGATAGTTGACAGCTGTGTGATCTGTAGAAAGGCAAGGGCAAAAAGATGCCAGCAGATCATGGGTGACCTTCCTCCTGAAAAAGCGGGGCCAGCTGCACCCTTTGAATTTACAACCCTAGACCTGTTCGGCCCTTACAAAGTAAAGGATGAGGTGAGGAAAAGAGTACGACTCCAAGTCTGGGGAATTGTTTACTGATGCATGGTGTCCAAAGCTATACACAAGCTGATGTTTTGAGTGAGCAGTCTGCTGAAAGTTTCCTACTAGCCTACCAGAGATTCACAGCTCTAAAGTGGTCACCCGAAAAAGTTAAAATTTCATCAGAGCTAAAGATGCTCTCACAGAACGTCTCAGGTTACGTATGTAACCCCGGTTCCCCGAGGGAACGAGACACCGCGTCGAAAGGCTATGGGAACGCCTTCAGCGTGACCATGCTCTGAATCACATGTGTAATCAGACCAATGGAAGAGCGAGACATCATAGGCGGGTGACGTCACTGACCAGGAAGCATAAAAGCACGTGCGCCAGAACAAGCGTCAGCTTCCAAGGAGAGAAGTAGCGCTCGCAGGGATGCAGGAGGATGGCCACGAGATGCGGCGTCTTGTTCCCTCTGGGAACCGGGGTTACATACGTAACCTGAGACGTTCCCCTTCAGGAACTCGAGCCGCGTCGAAATGCTATGGGAAAGAGATGCCCATGCCGCCAGACCCCAGTCCCTGCCTAGAATGAGCTAGGACGAAGGACAGAGGAACCAGGAGAGACTCGCATGTCGAAGTCATAAAACCTTACAAAAGTAAGGGGCGTAGACCACCTCACAGCGTTACAAATATCTTGCATGGGAACTCCAGCAAGAAAGGCTTTGGAGGCAGCCATGCTCCGGGTAGAATGAGCTTTGACCCCTAAAGGAGGAGGGAGGTCAGAGGACTCATAAGCAGAACAAATAGTGTCCACTATCCAGCGGCTTAGGGTCTGCTTGGAAGCAGGAATGCCTTTTTTAGGAGGACCATAGCAGACAAAGAGTTGATCTGATTTTCTCCACCTGGCAGCTCTGTGGACGTATGTGTCCAGTGCTTGCACCGGACACATACAGTTAAGCTTCTGCTGGTCAGGATCCCAAAAGGGAGGAGGACAGAAGGCCTGCAGTACGACAGGCCGTGGTGTTGAGGAGGGGACTTTAGGAACGTACCCCGAACGAGGGTACAAGAAGGCCATAGATAGGCCTGGCGCAAATTCCAGAAAGGAAGGGGCCACAGAGAGGGCCTGTAGGTCCCCAACTCTCTTAAGGGAGGAAAGGGCAAGGAGAAGGACAGTTTTGATAGTAAGAAATCTGTCTGAAATTTCCCTTAATAGGCTCGAAAGGAGGCCTACAGAGAGCCTCTAACACCACCGACAGGTCCCAAGTAGGGACACGAGGTCGTACAGGAGGCCTCAGCCTCAATGCACCGCGGAGGAAATGTGTAACAAGGGGGTTCTTACCCACGGAAAGACCACCAAGAGGGGCGTGGTAGGCCGCAATGGTTGCCACGTAAACCTTCAAGGTGGAGTGGGTTAACCCTGCGGATAGCCGATCCTGCAGGAACTCCAGCACTGTACCAACTGGGCAGTTAACTGGATCCTGCAAGCGGTGTCCGCACCAAGAAGTGAAGAGTTTCCACTTCAAGGCATACAGTTTCCTCGTAGAGGGAGCTACAGATTGGAGGATGGTCTCAACAACCTCAGTTGAGAGACCGGAAGCTAAGAGGTGCGCCCCCTCAGAGGCCACACCCAAAGCTTCCACAACTCCGGCCGGGGGTGAAGAATGGAACCCCCTGCCTGTGAGAGGAGATCTCTCCTGACGGGAATCTCCCAGGGAGAGCCGTCGAGAAGAGAAATCAGGTCCGAGAACCATACTCGGCCTGGCCAGAATGGGGCTACTAGAAGCGCACTCCCAGCGCACTCTCTCTAGAACTCCCGGGAGCAGAGCGATCGGGGGAAAGGTGTACAGACGAAGCCTCGGCCACGTCTGTACCATAGCATCCAGCCCCAGGGTAGCTGGACGAACTAGAGAGTACCAGAGGGGACATTGCGTGTTCTCCCTCGTGGCAAAGAGATCCACTCGGGCTGGACCAAACACTCTCCATATCTGCCTCACCACCTCGGGGTGAAGCATCCATTCCCTGGGGCTCGGCCCCTGCCTCGACAGGATGTCTGCTCCCAAGTTGAGATGCCCAGGTACATAAACTGCTCTCAGTGAGAGGAGTTTGTCCTGGGACCACACAAGGATCTGATGCACCAGCTTGTACAAGGGGCGTGAACACAGACCTCCCTGGTGGTTGATGAACATTACGCGGCGACAAGGAGCTCCCAGCATCGGGCCCTGAGACAAGAACCAGGGTTTCCTCCACATGTCTAAGGCACGTAGGCATCGCCGCGTCACCTTGATCATGCGGAGTGGGTTTCCCCTCGGGGAGAACCCCCTGGTCTTGAGCCACCACTGTAGGGGTCTCATGTACAGCAGGCCAAAAGGTATCACGTTGGACGCAGCTGCTATGAGACCCAGCAGTTGTTGAAACTGCTTGACAGTGAGTGACCGGCCCTCTTTCACTCTCGCGACTGCAGTGAGGATCGACTCGATCCGAGCAGGAGACAAACGTGCCTGCATCATGGTCGAATCCCACACCACACCTAGATAAGTGGTCCTCTGTAATGGAGAAAGCACACTTTTCTTGGCGTTCAGTCTCAACCCCAGCTCTTTCATGTGAGCGAGCACAACATCTCGATGCTGAGTCACCACTTGCTCCGACTGGGCCAGGATCAGCCAGTCGTCGATGTAATTGAGTATGCGGATGCCCTGGAGTTGCAAAGGAGCCAGAGCTGCATCCACATACTTCGTAAAAGTGCGGGGGGGAGAGTGCTAGGCCGAACGGAAGAACCCGATATTGGTAAGCTTCGCCCCTGAAAGCAAACCTCAGGAACTTCCTGTGTTGGGGAAGGATGCAGACGTGGAAGTATGCGTCTTTTAGATCTATCGTGACAAACCAGTCCTCGGACCTGATATGAGACACGACCTGTTTGATGGTGAGCATCTTGAACTTCAGTCGCATGACTGAGCGGTTCAGAAGACGCAGATCTAAAATGGGACGCAGGCCCCCATCCTTCTTTGGAACAATGAAGTACCGGCTGTAGAACACGGACTCTCTGTCGTGAGGAGGGACCACCTCGATGGCCTCCTTCCTCAGGAGAGTGGCTACTTCCTGTTCCATTACCAGACCCTGCTCGGGGCCCACCAGCGTGGGAGAGACCCCGTTGAACGGTGGAGGCGGAGCGCCGAACTGAATGCGATAGCCTCGCTCTACAGTGTGCAGGACCCAAGCAGACACATTGGGCAGTAGTTTCCACGCTGCCAAATGATCTACTAAGGGAACTAGTCTCTCGAGACTGGCCTCTGGTGTTGTGTGGGCCGCTAGAACGGTGTCCTGTAACGGTTCCCCGGCAGGAAGCACCTAAACTAGCGGCCCCAGAGACCCCCGCAGGGGTGGATGCTCGCTGGAGACCGCTGCGCCCTGAAGCACCGGCAGGGTTGGCAGAACGGCCTCCTGAGGGCACAGGGAAGAGACGGACACCGAATAATGCGGTGCGCCCCGCCTCTCCCTGGATGGGGCTGCCCTCAGCGGTCCTGAACCGTCAGGACCGCTTTGTCGAGGACTTCTTCGACTGAAGCACGGCCCTCAGGTCGGGCTTAGCCTGGGAAGCCCTTGTAATAAATTATAGTCTGCCTCGACCCAGATTCCACTCCACAATATATGTTTAATAATGCTCATTTCCCAATATGGCTTAATTATTATAGAGAAAAAGAAAGTCAAGAGTTATGTTGTTTCTAGACCATTTAGGATGATTACATCCTGAGCAAATGGTGACCCATTGTAGCATGGAAGCGGGTGTGGGACACTGAGAACCATCTCAGACAAAGAGGTGTTGGAACATGATTAACATACAGACCACAGCTGCTACTAAAGGAGCAATTTCATTTACATTAAGGGTAGTAAACTTTAACTGTATAAAAGGTTTGAGTTAAGGATGTTCTGAGTTCATTCCGACTCCGTTGAACCCAAGGTACAACATGTACTTTGCCACTGCTATGCTGCAATAAACATCTTCATCAAGATCTTCTATGTCCTCTTCACTTTTTCTTACACTGGCGAGCCACCCAACAAGGATTTTCCAAAAGAATAAAAGCAAGGAAAGGTAAGAAAAGCAGTTTCTTTCTTTTTGCTGGTTTTTGTCAGGGAAACACCCTCGTTTAAAAAAAATCTAGAAAAGAAAAGTTTAAGGACAGAAGAGAATTTGGTTTAGTCAGTATTAGCAGGAGGAGTTCTTAAGCCTATTCTGTACAAATTCTGTTTAAGATTCTAAAGGAACTGAATCAGCCCGATGCAGTGTGGTTGCAGAGTTGTATTGGAATTGTTGTTTCTAAAGTAACTGAAGCAAAGTGCTTAAGTCAAAGTTTCTAAAGTAACTGAAACTTGTTGTTGGTCTATTATAATTCTGTTAAAGATTCTAAAGTAATTGAATCAGCCCGACGCAGTGTGGTAGCAGAGTTGTATTAGAGCTATTGTTTCTAAAGTACCTGAAACAGATGTGTAAGTTTCTAACGTAATTGATACGGAGTGAGTTGTTGTGATAATTCTGATGAATTTCTAAAGTAACTGAAACGACCCGACGCAGTGTGGTCACAGAATTATTTCATAACTGTTGTGTGTTTTAGTGTAGTGAGTCCGACGCACTATGACTCTGTGAAGTTTAAAGCCCAAAAAGCAGTGTTGATTTGCCCGACGTACCTTGGCTAAGTAAACTGTTTTAAAAATATAACTTAAACCCAAAGTAGTGTGGTTTTGTCCAACGTACTGTGGCAGTGTTATATATATATTTTTTTTTAACAGTTTGGTGTAGTAAAGTGTAAGGCCCGACGGAGTGTGGCCATGTCTGAAGAAGTAAAAATTTGGTTTAGAAGCCGACGTAGTGTGGCTGTTCCAAAGCAAAGGAGCTGTGAATAATTAGACTAACAGGTATCTTAAAGTAATTAGATAATGTTCAGTCAGTCAAGGAATAAAGCCTATTGAATTGCTGAAGACAATTTAATAAGATTTTGAAAATGGAAGAAATGATTGTTAAATACATTGCTAAACATGGCACTCAAGGAATGTTTGATGAAATAGAGAAGACTGTTGATAAACCATATGAATGGGCTATCTCTAAATTTGAAAACTATCCAAAAATGCCTAGGAACAAAAAAGGAAACATTGCCAATGCACTTCAAGCTGTTCTTGCATCGTACAAAGTAACTAAGAGGAGAGTAGATGAGCTAGAGGCTGAAAATGAACGACTAAGTTTCGGAATAATATCTACTAAAAATTACCATGCAAGTGAAACAATATGGAAAGAAGAAAAGATTAGGATGCAGAGTGAGATCACACGTCTTAGAACTAATAATAACATGCTTAAATCCTCTGTAGAAGCATTGTCCAATGATTTGGAGGAAGCAAAGGTTGCTTGTCAGTTTACGATAAAGAATGGCTCAACTAAGGAACACAGCAGTAAGACACCATTAGGGGTCACACTGTGTAACCCAATTCCAGAAATGTTAGATTTGCAGGAAGATGAGAGTTGGGAAAGAGATTTTGAGTCATTCAGTTCTCAATATTCTGACTGCACAGCTAGATTCCCAGTAGCACCAGTGCGAACAAGGCAGAATGGAAATGGAAATGAGAGGGTTCTTGATCAAAGAACTGAAAATGGCCAAGCTGTTAGACAGCTGTCTTTTATGGACTTTCAAAGTCTTGTTACGGCAGTGGGTACTTTTGACCCTGATAACATGGATCCTGTGGAGTTCTTGTCAAAACTGGAGAATATAGTGGAGGCTTATAGTGTGTCAGACGAAGATGCTTGTAGACTTCTCATAATCTCCATTCTTCTCTCATTAACTAGTGCTCTCTCACAGGAAGTTCGCGACAAAAGAGCAGACAAAGGGGCAAGGAGAGAAGCTCTACTTAGACTTGTTGGGACTGATTTGGTTAACTTGAGAAAGATAACTGAGGTGACAATGGAACGTGGAGAGCATCCTCTAACATTTGCATCCAGGTTGTGGGAAATGTTTAGCTGTTACAGTGGTTTGCCAAATGCAACTAAACAAAACCTCATGTTTAAGTCTGCATTAATTGCACAGAGCAGTTCACATATGCGAGAAGCCATTGCTCTTCATGTAGATGTAAATGCACCATACGAGCAAATCATTTCCAAAATGACACAGTATTTCAATGCAAATAGTCAAAGGAAAGCTGCAGAATCTAGACAACCAGTTGCTGCCTTTGGCAAGAGAGAATGTTCTAGATTATCTGGTAGTTTCCATCAGAGACCAAGGAGATTTGACAGAGTAAATTCAGAAGGTGTTACTCTTTGTTATGCATGTGGAAAAGATGGTCACATTGCTAGACATTGTCAAGACCGTGAGAGACCTCATCAAAGGTTTGTCTGGCATGCATGTGGAAAATATGGTCACATAGCAAGGCATTGTCTGGAGAAAGGTCAGGAAGTTGTTTGTTTTGCTTGTGGAAGGATGGGACACAAGGCAAGACAGTGTCACTTTTCACATAAAAGAAAGATGGGCTATCGTGATTTGCTTAAGAAGATAGGCAATTTAGAAACCCAGTTGGCATTGTTGAAAGGAAATAAGAAAGAGGCCATTTCACACCTTGACAGACACAGCACTGCATGAACAACATGACTGTAGTCCAGTCACAAGCAGATGCTGATGTGAATTGGAGATTTTATTTTTTTTATGATAGTGCCATATTTTAGAAAATATGTTTACTATCAAAAGGGGGGTGATTCTTCATAATGTATGAGAAATGTGTTAATGGCATTGATATTTAAATATAATTTCTGATGATAATCTGAAATGATTTAATTGCATTTTGTAATTAAATTTCTGTAACACTGATGTTTTGAATGTGAAAAGATTCTTGTGGGGGAAAGGGGGGCAACCTCTTCTTTTGATCTTGTTTCAGGCATAAGCATTGAGATGTTTGTTGGAAAGGTGTAACCTCTTGGAGAAAAATGATCCGGTCATCGGAAGGACAAGAAGGCCAGCAGAACCAGTGGAGCCAGAGGACTTCCACAAGAAAAAGGTCTTCTTAAAGAACAGAGTGATCACCATGACCTAGAAAATCAAGAGATTTCCAGTAGAACAAGTGGAGCCAGAAGACTTCCACAAGAAAAAAGGACTTCGCAAAGAACAGGGTGATCACCATAACCAAGAAAATTGGTTGGTGATTTCCAGACCTGCAAGATCCAGAACTCCCAGCCTAAAAGATCTGGAAATTCTGAGATTCACAATGGCATGGATGGACTTGAGAGAACCACACAGACTGCAACAAGACCAATGACTGCTTCTTTCTGAGAACTTACTATCCAATGTGAAAAGAATAGACAACAGTTAAGGGAAACACAAGGAGATCAAGATTTTTAGAGACTATGGACAGCAGTCTTATCACCAATTTAGAAAACAAGTGGGCAAAGGACATACCCACACAAAGAAACAGACTCACCACTGCACATGACACTAGAAAGACAAATATATGCATATCCAAATGCAGGAAATATATTATTGTCTAAGGAATGCACACATGTGGACAAAGGATGTTCACATTGATAAAAGGGAGGGCAAGACTGGAGCCTTCAGAGACGATGCCGACTCGGGGGACAGATAGCTCGCAAGCGTCTGTTCCACCCGGGGCATCGCTCTGTACCCACACTCATCCAGCCCCGCCATGTAACCGTAGTTATAAGAGGCGGGGATGAACAAGCGGGACGAGAAGGGTGAATTCCACGATCTCGACACCTCGGTGTGGAGATCGGGAAAAAAAGGAAGGCTGGAGGTGGCCGAGACCGCAGAAATCTCTTGTCAAGCCTACTTTTCTGCGGTTCGACCCGTGGCTCGGCGGGCCAATCGATGTTGAGCTTGGCCACCGCACGAGTCACCACCTCCAACAGCTCCTCATACTGGGGAAACTGAGGTGCGGACACCTCATCGACGCTCACCACATCAACCTCCTTGGAGGAAGATAGGTGAAGCGTCGAGCCCGTCCCCCGGGGGGAAGAAACCGCAGAGCGGGCTTCCGATCCCAGTGAACGGGCAGCGGATCTGGTGGGTGAGGCAGGAGATAGGGGGTCACCCGTCTCCATACCCTCCACCAGATCCAGTTGCGAACCCCACGAGTGCAGTCGCCGCTCCGCCTCGGCGGAAGCGGGACAAGACCCGCGAGGAATGCTGGTGAAGGCTCCCTCCTCAAAGAGAGCCTTCCGGGAGCGGAGCGTACGAAGCGTAGGAAGATGCTCGCAGTGCGGGCTGTCGGCCCCCTCGAGAGCCGACGCTGCATGCTCCGCTCCCAAGCAAGCCACGCATAGAGCGTGTGTATCCCCGCTCGTGATGTAGCGAGAGCAGGGAGGAACACACACTCTAAAACCTGGCTTGCTTAAATGCTTGGTCTTTTCTTCTTTTTTTTTGCTTTGCTATCAGACATTGTGCTCAAAATAAAAGTGGTCCAAACTAGCAACCAAAAGAGCACAACAAGACAAAAACACAGAGCGCTGCTGAAAGACAGAAGCTGACGCTCGTTCTGGCGCACGTGCTTTTATGCTTCCTGGTCAGTGACGTCACCCGCCTATGACGTCTCGCTCTTCCATTGGTCTGATTACACACGTGATTCAGAGTGCGGTCACGCTGAAGGCGTTCCCATAGCGTTTCAATGCAGCTCGAGTTCCTGAAGGGGAACTCCAAGTTCCTAGATAAGAAATCTGAGCTGGAGGGAGAGGCTGCCAAGCATGGGACTGCATGGTATTGGAAAATCCACCCTGCAAGTTCTCCTCATAGGAATGGTGCAGCAGAGGTCACTGTTTGCATAGGGAAGCGGGCGCTTTACAACCTGGGAGGAGAAGGTATTTTTTGACATGGGGAGAATTCCAAATATTCTTCTACATGGCTGTTAACTTGGCCATTGAGATATCTATTGATGCAAGAACCCAAAGCAGAGAGGACTGCATTGAGTACGTTACTCCCAACTCTCTCTCTTTGGGAAGGTCAGGACCAAAGGGATACCCAGGTGACTTTAATTTCATAGGTTATCCCCACAAAAGATTAAAAGTCTTTTAACCCCTTAAAGACCGAGACAGCTGCCCGCGGCTAAAAATAACTATTGTTCTTAAATATTTAATAACTTTTAAACCACTCATCCAATCTGAATGCTTTAAAAAGCACAGCAAAGCTGAGATTTTCCGCTTGTATCATGTTTGTCTCATTTGGATATTCAGTGGCTCCAGAGGTAGTGAGCGTGAATATGTCATCACATTTTGATCGCATTGATTCTTCAGAGGAAACCAATGCATTTCGTTCCTCTGTAGTGAAAACAACTGCACAAATGGTCTTGTGCAACAAATATATAAACAGTGCAAATGATTCACAAACTACACACAAAATGAGAAAAAAATATACAGAGTGCAACAGAAAAAAATAGTGCAAATAATCTTAATAAACTATATAAGAAGAATTACCATAATATAACAGCCAAATGGATCGATCCGCTGGCTGTATTCCGCGTTTTACCTGGACAGCGTATAGCCACGTGAAAACACAAATTCCAGTGCGTTATCCAATATGTACCACTGTTTCATCCTTGTTTTTGGTTTGTTTTATGTTAAAGTGTTCTGTTGTGTGTTTTTTCTATGCTTTTTCAGAGAGTGCTGTCATGCAAATGTATTATTTTGTGTTTGTTTTCATGGACGCACAATGCACTTTACTTTCACTTTGATTTTGTTAAAATTTCTAAAGAAACGTTAACTGGAAATCCAAAAACTATGTTTATTGGTTGAATAGATGACAGTTTGAACCAATCTGGGCACGGGGGTGGGACTAAACATCAACAGTCGTTCCTCCTTGGCTAAGAGGAACGAAATGCATTGGTTTCCTCTGAAGAATCAATGCGATCAAAATGTGATGACATATTCACGCTCACTACCTCTGGAGCCTCTGAATATCCAAATGAGACAAACATGATACAAGCGGAAAATCTCAGCTTTGCTGTGCTTTTTAAAGCATTCAGATTGGATGAGCGGTTTAAAAGTTATTAAATATTTAAGAACAATAGTTATTTTAGCCGCGGGCAGCTGTCTCGGTCTTTAAGGGGTTAAAAGACTTTTAATCTTTTGTGGGGATAACCTATGAAATTAAAGTCACCTGAGTATCCCTTTGGTCCTGACCTTCCCAAAAAGAGAGAGTTGGGAGTAACGTACTCAATGCAGTCCTCTCTGCTTTTGGTTCTTGCATCAATAGATATCTCAATGGCCAAGTTAACAGCCATGTAGAAGAATATTTGGAATTTTCCCCATGTCAAAAAATACCTTCTCCTCCCAGGTTGTGAAGCGCCCGCTTCACTATACAAACAGTGACCTCTGCTGCACCATTCTTATGAGGAGAACTTGCAGGGTGGATTTTCCAGTACCATGCAGTCCCATGCTTGGCAGCCTCTCCCTCCAGCTCAGATTTCTTATCTAGGAACTTGGAGTTCCCCTTCAGGAACTCGAGCCGCGTTGAAACGCTATGGGAACGCCTTCAGCGTGACCGCGCTCTGAATTACGTGTGTAATCAGACCAATGGAAGAGCGAGACGTCATAGGCGGGTGTGTGGTGGGTGGGAAACAAGAATTTTTTCGCCGTGGTAACGTAGCAAAATGTATATTGTTGTTGTGGATGATAATTATATTTTAACATACAATTTTAGATTTTCGAATCTGTGGTTACAAAGTATAAATGTTTTTTTGTTTTTGTTTTTTTCTTCTTTTTTTAAATGGTCAATTGTTTTACATAAAACCCATGGCTGGGATCATTTACAGCAGGGGTGCCCAAACTCAGTCCTGGAGGGACAGTGTCCTGCAGAGTTTAGCTTCAACTTGCCTCAACACGCCTGCCAGGAAGTTTCTAGTATGCCTAATAAGAACTTTATTAGCTGGTTCAGGTATGTCTAAATTGGGGTTGGAGCTAAACTCTGCAGGGCACCAGCCCTCCAGGACAGAGTTTGGGCACTCCTGGTTTACAGCCCTTTGAAGCTGCATTGAAACTGCAATTTGAACTTTGAACCATTGGTTCCCATTGAATTCCACTACAGTATATGGAGAAAAATCCTGGACATGAACATCATGGATGACATGGTAGTGAGTAAATTATTAGGAAGTTTTAATACTAGAAGTAAACTAATCCTTTAAGTTGAGAATTTTTAATTCAGCATTTTGATGAAACTGTTCTACGTTCATCAGTACAGTTAAATTGTGCTGTATTTCTTAAAAAACTAAAATGTAAATTTTTCGTTTTATACAACATTTGTACAGCCTTTGTATTTTGTCTTCCAAAACAAAACTGTTAATTTATGATCTTGAGCATGCTTCGACACTTTATTTAAGGTTTTTGATTGTAATAATTTGTAAAATAACACTGTTTCTCTGTAGAACATGTAGTGCTGTCATTGTAATAATGTAGGAAAAATCAGTAAAATTTAAATCAACACCCGCGCTGTTTTTCAGTTGTTTTCGATATGTGAACATAAGATTGGTGGTGTTTTTTGTGTCTAGATAAATAATAATAATAATAATAATAATAATAATAATAATTGTGTCTCTGTGCATACAGATAAAATGCTGCACACTCTTAAAAATATAGGTGTTTTAAAAGGTTCTTCACAGCGATGCCATAGAAGGACCAGTGGAGATGTAGGAGATGAAGGAGGGCTGGAGGGGACCAGCAGAGATGTAGGAGAAGAAGGAGGGCTGGATGGGACCAGCAGAGATGCAGGAGACTCAAGAGATGCAGGAGAGAGGATAGGTGCTGAAAACTCCTGTGGGATTGCCATATCCATGCCGATAAACTCTAATTTGGCCGGGGACTTAGGCAAGGCGGCCATCTTGGCCGGGGACTCAGGCGAGGCAGCCATCTTGATCTGGTACTCAGGCGAGGCAGCCATCTTGATCTGGTACTCAGGCGAGGCAACCATCTTGGCCGGGGACTCAGGCGAGGCGGCCATCATTTCTGGGCTGAGGACAAGAGAGGAGCTTCGGAGGACTTGGGGAAGCATGGGAAGAACAGAGGGAGCGAACTCTTTGGAGATGTATGTGGAGGGTGCTGGCTGGCGGTGAGATGGAGCGTGCGCATGCTTCCGGATGGGAGGAGGATTAGGATCCTCCACATCAACAAAAAACTCAGAATTACATAGATCAAGAACATAATTAATAAAATCAGCTACAGGTCTGCAGCAATCGTCAGGAGTCAGAAAGCAAAACAAAGTCCAGAATTCTGACAAAAATAATATTTGAAAAAAAAAACTGAAAAAAAGAAAAAAGATAAGAAAAAAATATTATTTAAAAAAAAGAAGAAGAAGAAAGTAAATAAATTAAGACATATCTCAAGAATTGTGTCAAGAAGCTATGGCGGCAGCCCCTGATTCCAACCAACCCCCAGACTGGCTTAAGACAATGCTTGAAAACCAAAATAAGAATAATGGGCAATTGCAAATGATGATGGCTCCAATACTGACTCATATTACAAGTTGTACTCAAGCCCCACAAACGTCAATGTTCACTGGACCCAGGGGTGACACACGAGAGAGCTCCCAGCCTATTGTCAGAGAAAGGAGGATGCCTTATTCTGATTTACCCCTCCCTCAAGATAATACTGACAGGTCACGCAACATCACAGCTGGGCCATTTGCTGCTGAGCTGGAAGTGATACAATAGAGAGCACGTACTTCAGGTCCCCCCAGAGCTCCCTCCTTGGAGAGTGGCACAAGGCAACGAAACACTGAGCGTGGCTCCCAGCCATTTCCACATACTTATACTGTTGAACAAAGATCTAGTATTCCTCATTATCAAGGCCAGCCATTTGCTGCAGAGGGACCCAAGGCAAAGCTTGCGGTTTTTGATGGTAGTGGAGACTGGGAATCATTTCTGGTACCATTTGAGCATCAGGCCAGGTTGGAGTGGAGACAGAGTGGACTGTTTGTACGACTGTCTGAGGGGGTCAGCTATTAAGTATGTCTGTTCACTTCCTGAACATATCTGTGAGAACTACACCCTTCTTAAAGAGCAGTTAACTCAATGTTTTGGTCAGCGCGACCCCCCAACTACAATCAAAAGGAAACTGGGAGAGCTCCGCCAGCTCAAGGATTAAGCAGCCGAGTTTGCAGAGGACGTGCAATGCTTAGTCACCTTGGCCTACCCTGGCGTAGAGAATGATCTGCAGGACCAACTACAACGCTACAGACTTCTTCCACAAGGGACTTCGTAACCAAAAAGTTGCTTATGAAGTAATGAACAAGGATCCCCATTCATTAGTGGAGGCTCAGAGACAGGTAGAAGCCCATGAGCACAATTATCAAGCCACTGTGGGTGTGATATTGATGTAAAGAACAGAGCCAGACGTATTTCCTGGGCTGATGACGAAGAGCTGTCCATTGATTCTCCAGCAGTTTCACGCAGAGTCCAAAGTCCAAGCTACGCTACCACAGACCAAGTAGCTGCTCTCCCACAGAAGACTGCATTCCTAACAGAGCAAGTAGAGAAAATTAGTAAGAGCTATGTGTTTGCTGACCAGTTTAATCTTCTGATGCAAAAGATGGAACAGCTGCAAACAAAGCTGGATATCCTCACAGCCAGGAAGCCAAGACGTGTCAACACGAGATGGCACACCACGAACAAAAACATTCCGATCTAAGAAGACTGACAATTGCCACAGAACCACCCGAGCATCTCCAAGCCCTTTATGCCACTTCAAGTGGAGCATTAAGTGAGGCACAGCAACAGCGACTTATTGAACTTCTGATCTCATACAGATTTCTCTTTGCTGTTTCAGATTTGGACCTTGGTGTCTTAACAGCTGTCACACACAGAGCTAATACTAGAGCTGCGGGGCCAGTATGCCAGCCAATCAGACGGACTCCCCTTGGATTTCAAGAGGAAGAGGAGAGGCATCTCAATGCTATACTGGAAGCAGGAGTTGTAACGTCTTCTGCCTCGGAGTGGTCACCACCCGTGGTGCTAGTTCGTAAAATGGATGGAGGCGTTCGCTCATGTGTTGACTATCGGCACCTCAACAGCGTGACAGCCAAGGATGCTTATCCTCTCCCTAAAATTGAGGAATGCCTTGATGTGCTTAGAGGAGCTTGTGTCTTCTCTACTCTAGACCTCCAGTCTGGCTACTGGCAAATTGCAGTAGATGAAATGGACAGAGCAAAGACGGCCTTCATCACTCGCTATGGTCTCTATGAATACACTCGTATGCCCTTCGGATTGTGCAATGCTCCAAGCACTTTTTAAAGGGCAATGGAGCTTGTGCTTTGAGGACTTCAGTGGGAAACTCTTCTGATTTACTTGGATGGGCAGAGGGGTCGATGTGAGCCTGGGTTGACTTTGAAACTGTATTCCAATGCCTTTTCAGCTACGGATTAAAGCTAAAGCCATCCAAGTGTCACCTGCTTAAAGAAGAGGTCCTTTTCCTGGGCCATGTGGTCAGTGGCAATGGTATACAGCCCAGCTCATCTTTGATTAGTGATGTGGAAGCTTGGAACCCCTACCTGGTTGTTCCGATTTAAACATCATGAGGGACAGCTTGCTCACTGACTGGAAGAGCTGTGTCAGTATTAATTGGACATAGAGCACAGAGCTGGAAAACATAATTCAAACAATGTCAAGATGGGATGTCAAGATGCGGTGTCGAGCTCTCCAATATGTGCAACTGCTACCAGGCAGGAAAGAGTGTTTCAAATCTGCCATGCAGAGGCTGTAAACATTGTGAAAAGCTGCATGACCACTGGGAAAGGTTTGAAGAAGATGTGGATGATGTGGTTCCACTTGCAGTAAGGAGAATTGAATGTGCATCAGAGGAACACATTATCGACAACCCTGGCGCAGGTGATGAGAACAGGGCAGCTGCAGAGTTGTTTTAAACCTCACATGTGAACTGGCTGGAAGCTTTCTCAAAAGAAGAGCTAGCACGAGAGCAGAGAGCTGATCCTGATCTCTCCATCCTGCATGAGTGGAAAAAGATGAAAGTCTTTCAAACAAAAGAGGAAGTTGCACTGAAAAGTCCAGCAGTAAGAAAATACTGGCTGTGTTGGCCACAAGTTTAATTCCATCAAGGTGTTCTCTTTTAACAATGGGAAAGGCCTGGAGGACACAGTCCCTCTCTACTGTTGCTAGTACCTGCCAAGTGTTACAAGCCTGCCATAATCCACTGCAATCTGTCCATTTGGGTGAAGGAAAGACTTTAGAGCGACTCCATCAAAGTTTCCACTGGTATGGCGTGGGTGGAGATGAGGTGCAGACCGAGGTGCAGACACTGCAATGCCTGCAAAGTTGCTGGGCCGACCAAGAGGGCCAAGCTTCAAAATTACCAAGCAGGGGCACCAATGGATCGGATCCACACCAATATACTGGGTCCATTTCCTGTGTCCAGTTTAGGAAACAAGTACGTTCTAATTATCATTGACCAGTTCACTCGATGGGTGGAAGCCTTTCCTGTGCCAGACCAAGGGACAGAAACTATGGCTAAGACACTCGTTTTATGAGTTAATTTCCAGGTTTGGTGTACCACTTGAACTGTACACAGACCATGGTCGAAATTTCGAAAGTTCATTATTCAGAAATGTTTGTAGTCTCTTGCAGATCATAAAAACGAGGATGGCCCTTTACCATCCTGCCTTCAGTGGGCAAGTTGAGAGGTTCAATCGAACACTCCTTCAAATGATTTTATGTTATGTGAACCAGAATCAGAAAAACTGGGATGAGCATTTTTCTGTCCTTACAGCAGCATACCGTAGCTCCCAGCATGTAGTTACTGGATTCACACCAAATAGGCTCATGCTTGGAAGGAAAGTTCAGGATCTGTGGCAAAGTATGGCAGAGCAAAAGTCAGACAGTTTGGAAGTGCCAGATTTTCTGTACAATTTGGAAAAAGGATTGAGAGACGCACATGATGTTGCCTGGGAGCACCTTTGAACAGCCCAACGACAGCAAAAGAAGATCTATGATCTCAGGGCTCAGGAGAAGGAAGTATGTTGTTGGAGATCTGGTGTATATGTGGGACAGTATTAAGAAAAGAGGACAGAGTCCAAAACTCCAGTCACTTTGGAATGGCCCCTTTGTGATATCTTCCTGCTGTGGCCCAGTTCTTTATGAGGTCCAGAGGTTACCATACAAAAGAATCATGCATCACGATCGTCTCAAACCTTATGAATGTGAAGTGATTCCAGCGAAGGTCAGATGTCAAAGGAGTGAGATCCTGCAAAAGAGCAAAGATACCCCTGACAAACTCATTCAGCAAGAACCTCTGAATGAGCTGAAACCACCAGCATCCCAGGATGGCAGTGAAACTTAATCCATTTCTTCTGACTGTGAACCCCAGGAGAACGAGGACAAGAAGAGAAAGCGAGCAGCTCATCGATGCAGTAAAAAACGTGAACTTGGACTGATGTCAGACATAGGTGAACAAGAGACAATCGAGAGAACACAGAAAGGAAGAGAAATTCGGAAGCCGGCAAGATACAACAGTTAGTGTTTCACTGTTGCTTACACTGTTCATTATGTACAGTTTTCTTAGTTTTTTTGGTAACTGTTTGGCTATTACTGTTTTCTTTGTACTGAAGGTACTCAAAAGGGGGGGGAGGTAGTGTAGTAAAGAGAGTATGGTCCCTTTAAGCTTATTCACTGTGTTTATTCTGTTATCCTATTGGCTGTTTAGTTGCGTCAGTCATGCACTGAGTTACGTGTGTACAGAGTTTTAGTAGTAGAGGTTGCTCGCATGCTCATCGCACGGTTGGAGAAGCTGCCACACTGTGCCGGAGCAGTGACAGGCAAACTGTGTGTTTATGCCACTTGTATTGTTGGTAAGTGAACTGTGCAACTAACTTGTTCAAGAAGTTAAGTAAATGCTATGGAAAAGATCCTCTTGTCATGGCTCATTCCTCCCACGCATCCACATAGGCCAAAGTATAAACGAAACGAAACTAACTGCACACACGACAGTATATATAAACCTATTCAGTATGAGCATATTCTACATTCCTAATCCTACCCAATACCTGAACTTAACAACTACCTTACGAACTATTAATAAGTAGGGGTAGGAGTTTATTGAAGCAAAAGCCGTAGTTAATGGTTTGTTAATAGCAAAAACTGGACCTTAAAATAAAGTGCAACTGTCAGTCTGGGAAGCCAAGCATTTTTAACCAATCAATCGCCTACTTTTATATTTAAAGGGTTACTCCACCACAAAATGAAAATTTTGTTATTAATCACTTACTCTCATGTCATTCCAAACCTGTAAATGCTTTGTTTGTCTTCAGAACACAATTTAAGATATTTTCAATGAAAACCGTGAGGTTTGTGACTGTCCCGTTGACTGCCAAGTAAATAGCAGTCTAGGCCCAGAAAAGTATGAAAGACGCCGTCCACTGGCCGCAAACAGCGTACGGTATTCTGTGTCAGCTGCGTTACGCGGATATGCTTTTTTTCGTTTGAATCAAAATTAAAATAAACTTAGAGAATGTATACGTGTGGTGTGGCTGACACAGAACAGTGTATGCGATACTCTCGAAAATGGCGCTACGGTGACGTGAAAAAGTTAGGGTATGGCAAAAAACTCCATCTCATTTTCTCCTACAACTTCAGAATTGTCCAACATCACTGTACCTTTTTGTTTGTAAATAGCGGTTGACTTACTTGCCCTTCATTAGTCTTTGCACGTTTGCTTTGTAAACACTGGGTCTGTAGTTCCACCTACGTCGCACGTGACCTTTTGACGTGATTCTGTAGTATGTAGCGTTGTGGACACGTAGCATAGTATTACACAAGCTTTTGTGCTTAAAAAAGTATACACATTTTAATTTTTCAAAAAAATAAATGACAGATTGTTTCGCTAGATAAGACCCTTCTTCCTCAGCTGGGATCATTTAAAGCCCTTTGAAAATGCTTTCCTTAAAAAACATGACTTTCTTACGACCGAAGACAGAAAGACATGAACATCTTGGATGACAAGGGTAAGTAAATTATTTGTAAATTGTTGTTCTGGAAGTGGAGTTCTCCTTTAACATGATAGCCTACTTTTAAAGCCTTTTTTAAATCTTGGCTTACATAAGTGAGCAACTACCTAGAGAGCAATAAATATACTAAAATGAATTTGAAATAAATTTATTTCATGCTAAGTATACTACAAAATAAATGTTATGTTCTTAAAAAAAATAAACTGAACTTTTAGTAGCCTATACTAAACTGGTATAAAGTGTGCTGAATTGGAAGTATAGTCCAAATAAAGATGAACTGAAGTATATTTGTTAAAGTGGAACTATTGCAAGTATATTTCAGCTACACTTTAAATATCTTGCATTTAAAGACTATATTATTCAAAGGTCATACAATCATCAGCAATAGTGACATTTAGGCATAATATTAAGAAATGTGCATTGTGCACATGTAGTACTCCACATAAAGTTTAATTATAATTTTTATATCTTGAGGGATATATCAGTAAATATGTTAATAGAACTGAACTATACTTAGTTTGAAATAAATGTATTTTAAATATACTACTTTTCACTAGGGTAAATTTCTACATATGCTATATGTCATGCCATAGCATCACTAAACTAACATCAAACAGTAGACACAAGTGTTTTTTGCCCTTTACTCTCTGACATAAAGGTTGCAGTATAATTTGCCCCTGACTAAGCATATAAAGAATTTAGGGGAATCTTCTAAATAATCCTGTGAATACACTTAAAGAATGCAAAATCGAATCATTAATCGAATCACATCAAATTTTATTGTGAATCATCTCGAATCAAATCATTCTGAATTTGCAAAAATCGTTCTTGAATCGAATTGATTGGCTGTTTACCCAAAGATTCACAGCCCTACTGATTATAATGGGTTCTATTGTATTTTGTCGCGTCGCACCACTCACATCCGGTGGGTGTATCGCTGTTTGTTTCGGGTGCACTTTTAAGCTTCCTGGTCTCTACGTCACCCTGGTCATGACGTCTCATCATTCCATTAGACTGATTTCATGTGCTTCAGAATGCGGTCACGCAGAGGTGTTCCCAAAGCATTCCAACACAGCATCTCATGCCCTCTCAGGCAGCCATGGTTAAAGTCGCAACCTAGAGATATTTCTTGCCCACAAATTGTAATATTCTTCTGAATTTGATATAGCTACATACTCTAGCATTTATCTCAAATTTTGTTTTTAATTTTAAATATAACAATTTCTTTCCTCCCTAAGAAGAAAAGTTAAGCTGGCAGAATTCAGAATGATTTAGAAGTAATAAATCTTTGAGATGGCATCCTTCTCTTTCTTTAGCTAGGTGTGCCTGCATATGCCACTTCTGATTAGCCCTGCCATTCCCTCCTCCAAAAGCTGCCGACAGGAACAAACTAATTACTGCAGATCTTTAGGGTATTTGAAACACTATTTTTAATGTACAGTATTACAGTATTTGGCCTTCTCACTAGCTTCTCACCCTCTCTTGCATGTATTTATCTATTTTTCTTTTCAGACTTGGAAGAGTGTGGTGTATTTTATTTTCAGACGGAAAGCAAATAAATAAATAAACTCAGCTATTCCCTCACCTCCCAAGGTGCAGTAACTGCCACTGATTATAGGTGAAGATAAGATGGGATTTTTGAAGTTTTTTGACAGGAAAGTGCAAATAACACAAATAAATCCTTTCAGCTTCTCATGAAATTAGGACCAACCCCTTAAGGAAGAGACAAAGTTGGCCTCAACAGCCACACTTAATCACTCTGACTGTGGTGTCTGCTCCTCTGGGAACACCAGAATTAACAGGAAAGCCAAAGGAAGGACTTTAATCTGCCTCAACTACTTTTACTAATTTCAAGTTTAATTTGCAACAAAGAAAAAAAAAGAAATATTTTGGTTGCAGCGCAAGTTATTGTTGTTGTTGTTAATAATAATAATAGTAATAATAATAATAATAATAATAATAATATTTATTCATTCATGTGTCAGACATGGGGATGTAAAACACTCCAACAAGAAGTTTAAAAATATTCATATATGAATAGAATATATGAATAGAATAGTTAATGTTATAATTGCTTCTCAAAACAAAACACTGTAAATATAATGTGGAGGACAGTAATTTAAAGTTAAATTAATATAATATATTATAATATAATATAATATAATATAATATAAAAATGTTTATATGAATAATAATTACTGACACAAGCAGTCTGATTGCTCAAAATATTTACACTCAAAGGGTGTTAGTATTTATTTATTTATTTATTTATTTTTATTTATTTATTTTTTTTTATAGTAAAAAAAAGCTAGAAACGAAAACCATGAATATGCTGAGCAAGTAGCCTTTTCTCAGAAATGGATCAATATGGTAAAGTGAGGGCTTGATGTTGTAGAGGGCTCTGCTGTCTCACTAGTTTAGGCACAGCCAAACTTTTGTGAAGGTTAGGGATTGTAACTGTCTATGTCAATCACTTCACTCAAAGGTCACAATGAGTCTATATTTTATAATAATTAGCCACCCATGTCGGTTGTTTTTGCACATTGTACCTCTCTCCATGTCAGGGATGATCTGAACTAAAGAGATTAATTCAGACATGCCATTTTCATGCATGTGAAATGCAGCTGTATGACTCCATCTAGAATGGTCCAGCTCTGATTTATTTGGCTTTAAACTAGTTTAAATCGCTTGCCTATGTGATTTGTACTGAAGAACTCTGTGCTGACCTCGAACGCGATCACTAGATCTCACAGCGCTGTCTCATGACTCGCGACTGATCAGTGTAGTAAATACATTCGCTGTAGCTCATACTGCGCTCTCTTTTCTATTGAGCTGAGCTGATAAAAGGTCCGTGCGAGGTGCGGTTTAAAACGAGAAGTGCTATTTCATTTCGCTTTTGCAACGTTTGGCGTTTAAAGCGGCTTTTACCCCGAATGCGGAAAGCGCTGCACCAGTGGCGTAGCATGTCAGCCCTGGGACCATATATGCAAAAATTTTGTATGGGCCCCCCAATCATTATGGGCTCCAACTTGATTAACTTGTTGATTTTTCGTAAGTACATAACGCTACACGAGTAATCACAAGCTGTTTTATTTACGTTATAAATGCATGGAAATAATATTTAACATTTTCAACTCCATTCATTATTTGTGGCACTCAAGTCTCAGCCTATAAATTCTGTCAATTTTATGATAAAATACAAATGATAAATGTGTTTTTACACTCTTTAGTTTGTAGTGAGATAACTATATTTGTCTCAGATTAAGCAGCATGTGAATCAATGATCTTTTCCTCTTTAATATTTGCAGCATGAAATAAACATGAAAAAATATTTGAAAGCATGTTAAAAATAATAATAATAAAAACGATGTCTCATGAAATCGATCAATGAGGTTTTTTGTTGTTGTTTTTTTAAATGTCATAAAACATCTTGTGAATAGTCACAATAGTAGTAACATAACATTTAGCCTATCTCAGAAAAGCCAACAAGCCTATAACTTTGCCAACATTGCTTGCTTGGATATGCGTCTAACAGTGCACATTTTCTAGGTTAAATATTTAAATTAATATTATGAAATGCATCAGGTGTTTAATGTCTATAGATTTTATTTTAGCCAAGTCGTGTTGATTTGAGCATCAGTGCTCAACTCATTGCCGCTGGCCGCTTGGTCGTTACTTTAAAAAACAAAAGCTTGAATTTAACAAACATAAAATGTTCCAAATGTATTTCTAAATTAACTTGATAAAGAAACAAAATCTAGCCACTTTGCCATTAAAAACAAAACTGAACTATTTTAATGGCTGCAACTGGCTGACAACTGATAAGTTGTCAGACAAGGCGGGCTCGGGCTTGAGCGTCTCAGTGTTCTGTGCTTCATTTTAAGTGTACTACTTAAAATAAAGTGTATCAAGATTGTACTTAAGTGTACTTCATGTGTATCTATACTGTACACCTTATCCAGCTGCACCTTAGTTTGATTTAACCCACCAGTACTCAGCTTAAATAAATGTAATACCTTTCTAATTACATTAAAATTACAGAATATTATACAGGCATAAGCTACTTTAAAATAAAGTGTATCAAGATTGTACTTAAGTGTACAACCCGGCCTGTTACATATGTGTAACAGTGGCTGCCTATTAAATTTACATAATTACAAACTGTAATTACAAGATGTTCCATAACTAAGTTACATGGTAAGTAAATTTTTTTTCATGTAAGTACAACGGCTACTACTAAGTACTTAATTAGGTTATTACTCTGTATTATGGACACCTTAAAATAAAGTGTTACCGTCTCTTTCTATTTTCAGGTGAGTCGCAGGAACAAAGGATCATAGGAGCGCTGGAGCATGTGGACCAGATTGTCGAGGGAGCTTGCAGGTAAGTACACGCAGGTGAGAGTCAGGTATGTACACACAGCAACTGCAAGACCAGACAATGCAACAGCGGGGAGAGTGCAAGGATATAGGGAGCTTGATTGCTGGTGACAGGTGGTGCCTATTAGAAGTCGGGTGATTGCAAACTAGTTAGCGTGGTAGGTGGTGACGGTGGTGATGGTGAATACCTGACACAAATATATCTGTGGAGCTTTTAGTAGGCAGGAGTTATTGACATCTCAGCGTGATAAAGAAACATAAATAAATAAGTAATAAGCAGCTTTCTTTGTGTGTGTATCCCAAGACAAAGATAACGTTAATGCTAATAATAAAGATATAATGTTCAGATTGTTCTAGGGGCAAACTTACACTACACTGTCAGAAAAAAAGGTACAGTTCTGTCGCTGGGGCGGTACTCTAAGGTACAAAGTGAAAAGGTACAAACATGTACTTTTAAAATACTAATATGTACTTTTAAGGTACCAATATGTACCTTTAAGGTACCAATATGTACTGTTTAGGGGTAGGTAAGGTACAAAGATGTACCTTTTCACTTTTATACCTAAGGGTACCGCCCCAGCGACAGAATTGTACATTTGTTCTGAGAGTGTACATATTAGTACCTTAAAGGTAGATTTTAGTACTTTGAAAGTACATATTGGTGGCCTTTGAAAAAAAAAAAAAATCAAATATTGCAGTCCAAAAATAAAACAATTTAGGACAAAACCAAATATTGTGTGACAAGGAACCCTTGTTTATTTTACATCTGTCACAAACTAGGGAGATAGAATTGAATATTTTACTTAATTTAGTTTTGGAATAATACAGTCTATGAATTACTTTAAACTGAATCAACCTGTGCCTCGCATTTATTGAGCAGTCTTGAGACTTTCATTCCAGGCTTCATTGGGCACTTCTTCATCAAATTCCTTAGCCCGGGCTTCTTTTATATAGTTATATATAGTTATATAGTTATATAGTTCACAGGTAGTTGAAAAGCACTAACACAGCATGAAACTAGATGTCTAGAGCTTGGATTTACCAGAAAACATTGCTCATATGAATTAGATTTTGGTTTGTCAATAAAACATGAAATGACGATTTGAGCATAATGTCTCACTTGCAAGCCTGGAGCCTGGATTAAATGTAGATTGCTGACTAAAAGATGCAAATTTGCCATCTATGTAATGATCCCCAATAGACCTCAGACCTTTGCTTTTCCATACAATAAAACCTTGGTCTAACTGAGAGGGTTTAAACATGTGATTGTTCACTATGGGTGTGACGATAGATACTTCAGAGGGTTTAACATGTTTCCTTATTTGATATCTGTATTGAATTTTTAATCATTAAATTAGTCTCAATTATTTTTGATGAGGGAGACACTTAAGAAAAAGTAAAACTGGCAGACAAGATGTAAGGGATCAGTCACTGAGGATGTTTCAACAGGAATACCTCTCTGCCAGTAAGATAATGGGTTACACTTTATTTTGATAGTCCACTTTAGACATTCTACTAACTATAAGTAACTTTGTAACTACATGTCAACTAATTCTC
The DNA here is from genome assembly GCF_022985175.1 of Labeo rohita. Classification (NCBI taxonomy): domain Eukaryota; kingdom Metazoa; phylum Chordata; class Actinopteri; order Cypriniformes; family Cyprinidae; genus Labeo; species Labeo rohita. Next base: position 31,678,090 of record NC_066869.1, on the reverse strand, counting down.
ATTAATTTGCAACTACATGTCTACTAACTCTCAGAGCAGACTGTTAGGTTAGGTTTAAGGTTAGCAGAATAAGTTGACATATACTTGCAAAGTTTAGAAGAGTGTTAAAAGATATTAAGCAGACAGTCTACTAATATTCTAATGACTAGTTGACATGCAGTTGCAAAGTTACTTACTGTTAGTAGAATGTCTAAAATGGACTATCAAAATAAAGTGTTACCTAATACCTGCTGCCCAATAATAAAATTTGAACACCAAGCCCAAGGCCTCCCATCTGTGTAGTTTTTGCTATTTGGGGGGGTCTTGTAAGCCCAAATAAATGGTATGTTAATTGAATCTAAAAGCTTGAAAAAGATACATGTATATAGGTTTTGAAAAAGGTATAGGAATTGCGGGAAGTGACCATTTTAATCACATTAATTTTGCCAATCATAGATAGCGGAAGGAGCCTCCACTGCTCTATATTTTCTTTTCATTTTTCAATCTTAGCTAAAAAGTTTAATTTAAATATTAGCTTAGGGTTTTTTGGAACCACAATGCCAAGGTATTATGTAAAGTGGTCTTCGACTATTTTAAAAGGCAAGGGACCAACCTGGCTGGGGTTTGTGTGTCTTGCCTATCATCAAGCAACATCTGGCGGAGCCCCAGCACGCCCAGCAGCGGTGGTATGACCAGCCTGCACAAGCCCGTGAATTCCAGCCTGGCGATAAGGTATTAGTGCTTCTTCCCTCTGCCACCTCTAAGTTCTTGGCGACCTGGCAAGGTCCATGCACAATTGTAGAGAAAATCGGGCCGGTCAATTACCGCATCCGTCAGTCGGGGTGCCGACGAGAAAAACAAAATATACCACATTCATCTGCTCAAGAAGTGGACTCCGCCACCTGGTCAAGTTGCTGGTTACACCCAACAAGAGGCACCAGTCTTACATCTTGGAGAACAGTTGACACCCATACAGAGGCAAGAACTGAATTCCCTGGTCAGTCAGTTCTCGAATGTGTTCACAGAGCAGCCCGGACGGACGTACATCATTCAGCACGAGATCAGGACACCCCCCGGGCGTCATTATTCGGCAGCGCCCCTACCAGGTGCCTGAGGCTCCGAGGCATCTCGGAGCCCCTGGTCCAGCCCCGTCGTAATGGTCCCTAAGCAAGACTGCACTCTCCGCTTTTGCAACGACTTCCAACGGCTGAATGAGGTTTCCACCTTTGATGGATACCCAATGCCTCGGGCGGATGAACTCTTGGATCGGCTAGGCGGGGCCTGGTTCATTTCGACGCTGGACTTGACCAAAGGGTACTGAAGTACCACTCTCTGCCGAGTCAAGGGAGAAGACGGCCTTCAGCACCCCCAGTGGCCACTGGCAGTACTGTGTTTTACCACTTTCCAGCGAATGATGGACATCCTGCTGAGGCCACACCAGGAGTATTCCGCAGCGTACCTGGACGATGTAGTCATCCACTGGAAAAGCTGGGAAGATCACATCATCCGTCTGTGGAGAGTGCTGATGGAGCTGCGACAGTTATCTTGGGCTCGCAGAGGCAAAATACCTGGGATATTAGATTGGGCGCAGTCTCATTCAGCTGCAAACAGCAAAGGTGAAAGCCGTGCAGTGAGGGACGAGACCCACCAACAAGACCCAGGTATGAGCTTTTCTGGGGTTAGCGGGTTACTATAGATTCTTCATCCCCAATTTCTCCTCCATAGCCAGGCTGCTGACAAACCTGTGGTGAGCTGCCTAGTGCTAATTCAGCGTCACCAAGGAAACACCGTAATCACGGCAGTCAGCCCACACAGCTGCCCAGTCGTCAGCACCTGAAAACAATCCGGCTCACTCTATATATAAGCGGAGGAGAAGGAAGAGGTGACAAGCTTGAATTCCCATACGCATGACTGACGCTTGCTTCCCTCTGTTTAAACAGAAACAAGTGGCTGATGACTGGCACACGGATCACTGAAAGAAAGAACAGAACCCTACATCCCTGGTATTCAAGCTGTCAACCCTGTCTAAGGCTTTGTCCTGGAAATAATGGACCCATGCAATTATTGCGCTCGATTTCCCTCCTTCCAGGGGTTTTGGCTGCAGAACTCGGTGTGCCCGATCGATGACTGGGTGTTCAGGGAAGTCTTCGAAAAGTTGCATTATCAGCTCCGCCACGAACTCGGTTGGCCTTCCTTTTTCAGATCCTTCTGGGATACCGACAATTCTGATGTTATTGTGACATGATCTGCCCTCAAGGTCGCTGGAAACCTGTTAAAACATGTTAATATAGTTCAGTTTTGAATTATGTTTTGCCTCTGTCGGTATGACCATAAACTACGGACATAAAATACAGAACATATTTTGCTAACTTGCTAACTGTCAGGGTCGTGTGTGGGAAGGAGTCGCAGGAACGAGGAAATAATAAAAACGTGCTTTAATAAAAAAAAATCCAAAATGGGAACAGGAACAAACTGGAACAGCAGGGAAAGCACATGCTAACACGACGTAAACTAACATTACTAACATCATATGACATTAAGAACAGACCAAAACCACTGAACTGAGAAAACCTTATATAGGGGTGTGAACCAATACAAAGACAGGTGTGGGAAATCAACCAATGAACACTTAACAAGAAACGGAACAGGAAAAACCAAATAAGGACACAGGAGGGCAAAACCAACAAAACAGTCCACAGGGGTGTGACACTAACATCACAACCTGTTCATTATCAAAATAAAATACAGTTAAAGAAACATAAAAAAAAAAATTAAATTGCTCTATTTAAATAGTCTGTAGTACAACCTGTTCAGCGTGAGCACCACTGTGCTGTTAACTTATATTTTAGAAGGGAACTATAGCCTATAGCTATTTTTATAATGTTTATAATTTTTCTAATCATTTTGGTTTATTCACAGGTATTTTAGCCTACATTATTTCTGAATGTATTAATAAAATGATTGAAATTCCAAATTGATAATTAATCATTCTTTTTGCACAAAAAAGGCTTTAAGACCAAGCGGAATCCTCTGCCACTGCTCAAGCTTCACAGCGAGCAGGAATCACACTAATGGCAATTCCCTGCACCGTCCGCATTTTGATTTTGGCAAATCAGTTTGAGCGAATGCAACTTATTGATCATGAGCCCAACATTTAGCAAGGCAGGAAAACATTCAGTCTACCTGAGGGAAGATGTTTTTCACTATTGTAAGTTAATGCTGTTAAATAGAAGGGGAAAACCCTGCTTTTCAGCAGCTAAAACCAGCTGGGGTGCATTTCCCAAAAGCACTGTTAGCCAACTATGGTCGCAAGTTCTGTCATTACCAACTTAGTTTAATGATTCAGTGTTTCCCGAAACCATAGTTCAAACAAACAATCGCAAACATCATCACAAAATTACGTGGCTGGAATTACAGCTCTCGACCTGTGGTTAGAAGCATAGTTCTTTTTTAGTAAGGCATATGGGCTCAATAAATTATGCTCTTGGGCACAATAAGCAAGCTAATAGGCAGTACAATCTATATCTTCCATTCTATCTAAATATAAATGCATTTTAATCTGCTATGTATTTTTGTGCATCCTCTATAAGCACCGTTTCTGAATAGTGCACATGTGCATGAATGTCTATGACGTAAGACCCACGATAAATCAAACATCAAATAAAGCGAAATGACAGGGAACAAAAAATATTAAATTAGTCATCAGGTGCCATGTTCAGTATATAGCTGCATTTTAGAGATCTCTATTAAGTTAAATAGCAGAAGTTATTACTCCACCACAGCGTGTGACATCATTAACAACGGCCCTACATTGTTTAACTAATGTGGTTCAAATGACGGAGATTTGACAGTCTTCGGGAAACAGTTGTGACTAGCTAGTTTGTTTCCACAACAATGCCTCATACTATGGAGGTTAATCAGCGAGTTACGTTGTTGTACAGAAAACGCACCCCTGGTTGGCTAGTTTTAGCTGGTCATCCAGCCTGGTCTTAGCTGGTTAGCAGAATGGTTTTACAGGGGTTTTGGCCACTTCCTTAGCTGGTCAGGCTGGTCTTAGCTGGTCAGGCTGGAACAACCAGCTAAAACCAGCTACTTAAAGCTCAAACCAGCTAAGACCAGCCAATCAGCTTAGGTTGGTTTTAGCTGTTTTTAGGGCCCGAGCACTGCAGTTCGAGGACCCTATTGGAATTGCTCCGTTTCTTCTTCTTCTTCTTCTTCTCCAAAGTGAAAAGCATTTTTGAGGGCCTAAACATGCTCAAAAACTCACGGAACTTTGCACACGCGTCAGACCTGGCGAAAATTTACATCTGATATGGGTTTCAGAAATTGGTGTGGCAAAATGGCTCGATGGCGCCACCTATAAAATTTCAACTGAGTGCGCCTCGAGCTACGTTTCACGTACCTGTACGAAACTCAGTACACACTTTTAACATACCAATACCTACAAAAAAAGTCTCTTGGCACAACATCCGAAACCGAACAGGAAGTCCGTTATATTGAATTTCCTATATGATTTTTTTGTGCAGTTTTTGCCATTTTCAGGCCTCGTACTTTAACAAACTCCTCCTACAGTTTTAATCCGATCATCTTCAAATTTGCTGAGTGTTATCATAAGGCCTTTGCGATGCAAAATTGTGAAGATCTTGAGTTTTCGTCGAAGGGCGTGTCCCTGGCGGCCTGACAAATTTCGATGTTTCGCCATGACCGCCATGACCAGCATAAACCAGCAAAGGCCCAGCATAAACCAGCTAAGGACCAGCTTAAACCAGCATCAAAACATACCTAACCAGCATCCCAGCATCAAAACATACCTACTAGCATATGCTGTTTTTTTCACCAGGGCTAGCAACATATTAAAAAGTATCAACAAGTGTTAAATAGGGTAGCAACATGCTAGAAACATGCTAAACATGTTAGCAACACTTAGCTAAGTGTTAAAGCATGCTATTAATGCAATGAAACAGGAAGTCACTGTAACTCAGGCATGAAATGTCCAATCTGCCCCAAACTTAACATGTTTGATAAGACTCCTGGCCTGAACACATTTACATGTCAATATTCAGTTACTGTCATAGCGCCACCTACTATCAACAGGAAGTGACATGTTTAACATTGTGATACACTATTAGCAACACATTAAAATTAGCTATTGAGTGCTAAACTTGCTAAAAACATGCTCAAACATGCTAGCAATGTCCGATCTGCCCCAAACCACTTGTTCGATAAGAGTCCTGACCTCAACATAAAGGCCAATATTCAGTTATGATAATACCATCACCTCATGTTTGTTTTTTCAGCAGGGAAAATACATTAAAAATAAATAAATAAATAACTTCTTATGGGCAATTTTAAAAAAATTCATTTAGATCCTGGTTCCTACAGTGGAAACACATCGAGGACCGGCCCAAAGTCCCTAGTTCTTGGGAAAAGATCATGCGGTGGAAACAGGGCTCAAAATCACTTCGGGTAGGATGTGATCTCCATAGTGTCTCTCCCCGCTTCAGGGAGAACAGTCACTGTCCCAACGAGAATCTCTTCCAAGATTCTCAACTGTTTTTTACTATGAGGAAAGGCTCTGACTGAAGGACCTCTGCCTTTTTGGCAGCTCTCCGGTTAAGAGAGGAGGTCAAGTTTTTGTGCATTGAAAGGTCACAAAGAGGTGAGATGCATTTATTCTAACACGTTGACTTGTTGATATCTGCACCCCCATACACTCGTGACACAGTCTGGCGTTTGTGCCGTTTAGTATAGTGTCATGCACTTGATACAACATCGGATTGAATGACAGAAAGGGAACGTCTCGGTTACGTATGGTAACCCTTGTTCCCTGATGGAGGGAAAGGAGACATTATGTCCTTCATGCTACAATTCTATACTGCCTCTGAGTGCGTTGAGACGCTTCTCGACTCCTCAGAACAGAACGAGTGAGCAGATGCCACGCTGGCCTATTTATACCCGGATGTCTGGGGCATGGCCAGTTACACAAATTATGCACACCCAATTTCATTGGCCTTTTCTCAATGTTGTCAGAGGTGTTTGGGCTCCCAAGAGTGACCCCTAGTGTCGTACACTCTACACAACGTCTCCGTTCCCTCCATCAGAGAACGAGAGTTACCATACATAACCGAGAAGTTACTTGCCCCAAATTTGAATTTCCTTTCTGAGTGGAAATTATCAATAAGTGTTCTTTTGTTGCAAGTGTTGCAAGTTGTTCAAAGCTGTTAGCTGGTGGACTTGCTTCAGACTGGCTGGCGCTAGGATCTGATTTACGATCTTCCACGTTGTCTTGGGCCTCTTTGTGGAATTCGGCTCCTCGTGTTTCAACATTGTTCTGATTGAATCTTAAATTGTCTGATTTGCACTAATGCGCTACAGTTTTATGATTTTGACCAGATGTGTCAGGGGTACTGTATGATGCTAATGACTTAACCTCATTTCAATACTGAATCAATGTTTTATCCATGTAATGTTCTGATGTACTGACCAAATAGTGAACATTGATTCAACATTGAAATTTGACTGACAGCTGATACCTTTACAACCAAAAACAGACATTAAATGAGCAAGAGGTATCTATTTTTTGAGGTGCACACTGTAGTCTCTCACAATGTTCCCTGTGTTGTTTGACATACTTGTTATATTTGCTGTACTTACTGTGCTTTTGTGTTTGTTGTTCTTGCCGTTTAGTCTGTGCTTGTAGTGCTTTTAGTGCTCAAATTGCTGCTTGCAGCTTAATTTTTAGATTACTTTTGACCTAACTGGCTTATCACAGTAATTTGAACAGAATGATCTTGTACCATGAACCATTGTTATATTGTCTTGATCCCAGCCAGAGTCTCCCTGTCTTTTGTTTAAGGACTCCTGTTTTGTCATGTTTTCTGTTCCTGTAAGAGCCATGTGTGGAGTTATGCTGCGTTCCAGATGTGGTCAAAAGTGGGAACATCCCAGTTGAAATGTCCCAATTCAAACCTCAGTGAGTTTGAGTCAATCACACGTCACGCTAACATATTGACCTAATGATCTCGCCATGACACAAAAAGAGCTTTTTTATGTTTTTGTGTCAATGGCAAAAACAGACAAAAAAAACAAAAAAAAACGCTGCTGTTCGTTTTGAAAACAACTGACAAAAAGCAAAAATGAAGGTATCATTTTATACATCTAATGTGTATTGTTTTTAAGTTTGACACAACGTATCTCCACACTATGCTCGTTGGAAGTTGGAAGTTTGAAATCTCGCTGAAGTTTGGGTTAATTGATCTGCCCCGAGTTCACAGGTTAGATGTCCGACTTCAAGTGGCATTCTAGACATTATTTCCAAATAGGAGGTGAGAAAAATATGAATTTACAGTTGTCTGAAACGCAGCCTTTTGTCTAAAAAACATTATTATATTGTTAGATTATTTATTATATAATAATATCATAAACATTATTTATATTATTATTATTATTATTATTATATTATAAAATGATACTTTAATTTTAGCTTTTCATCAGCTGTTTCCGCCCAGAGTTCACAAGTTGGATATTCGACTTCAAGCAGTGGTACAGACATTATTCCCAAATAGGAGAAAAATCCTAATTTCGAGTCTGGAAAGCAGCATTTTTTCATTGGAATTGCAGTCAAAACTCTGTGAAATTCTGTAAACATTTTGTTATTTTAAGTATTATGACATTAAAGATAAATTACAGTAATTCACAGCTTTTATACACAAAAAACACTGTATTTTTATATATGTTTTCTGTTTTCTTAAATTACAAACAAGTGTATGTAAAATTACAAAAATAATCTGTAATTAATACAATAACAAAACTGTTAATACAATAATAATTAATACAATAACAAAAAAACATAAAATTAAATAGTAACAAGTGAAAGTTGTGATGTATTGTCAAGTATGGTGACCCATACTCGAAATTGGTGCTCTGCATTTAACTCATCACAAGTGCACACACACAGGAGTGAGAAGTGAACAAACAAACACACACTGTGAACACACACCTGGAGCAGTGGGCAGCCATTGCTCCAGCGCTCTGGGAGCAATTGGGGTTCGGTGCCTTGCTCAAGGGCACCTCAGTCATGGTATTGAAGGTGGAAAGAGAGCTGTTCATTCACAATCCCCACCTTCAATATTTAAATTAATATTTAAATATTAATACTGGGGGGCAGTAAATTAATATTTAAATAAGCTGACAAACACTGTTATTTTGCAGGTATTTCCTGAACTTTTATAAACAAACACCTTCACTGTAAAACAAAAGACAAAAAAAAAAAAAAAAAAAAAAAAAAAGTCAAATGACTGGCAGCACAGAGTAATGATGAGCGCTTTCGAAGCACTGCTTCATAAAGCTTCAAAACATTTGTGAGTCAGTTGTTTCAAAACTGGTTCAGAGAGCATACCTAACTGGCAAAATCAGATGATTTCAGTAAACGAGGCCTCATTACATCATAACTGTTTCAAAACATTTAAAAACTTTAATGGTTTGCCGTTGGGGGGGGGCAATCTCTGGTGACCCGTGAATTATCACTGCTTAGAATACAATGAATACTATGCGTGCCTTATTCTGTGTAAAAAGCCACATCATCTCACAGAAGGATTTATTTCAAACACTCAACTGACGTTATGAAGTGAGTTTGGAGTAAAAACATGTTATTAAATGTGGTATTTTCAAGTTTTTAGCATTTCTACACAGAGCCATAGTTCACTGAGAAGCTACGCAAGCAGCTGTCATTACCACGAACAGTTTCTTCAGATTTCATAATCGTACGATTATATCGTCTGCGATAATGAACATGATATAGTGTAGCTTTTCAGTGAACTACGGCTCTGTGTACTAAATGCTGCTCCATCTGAAAGCACCTGCTGAATCGATTAATCGTGCAGCCCTACCATGAACCCAGCGGTGAGCCATTGAATCAGTGTCTGTAGTTTTTACCTGATCTTGGATCAGTTTCATCAATCTGTAGACCAGAGGTCTTCAACCCTGCTTCTGGGGACCCACTCTCCTGAAAAGATTATTTCCAACCTGCTTCAGCACACCTGCCTGTAATTTTCAAGCCGTCTTGAGGACCTTGATTGGCTGCTTCAGGTGTGTTTGTTTAGGGTTGTAGCTAAACTCTTCAGGATAGTGGGTCCCCAGGAACAGGGCTGAAGACCTCTGTTGTAGACATTTTAAACTGGGCATACGCTGTGAGATTTTGTCCAATTTTCAGCTGAATTCTGGCTCATGCGACTCTTTTATTAAATCGGGCCGAATTTCAGCTTTGTCATGCGCCGTTTGCCGTGCAGTATTCGTGGCGTGTAAAGGGGGAAAACGAGAAGCGGATGATTGGATGAATTTCTAACATGTCCTAAACTCAGAATTTTTTCCTCACTGCACCTGCACAAAAATAGAACTTTAAAAATTTAATCTTTAATGCAGCAAGAAATAAAACAGAAAGAGGGAGATATTTTGATAAAATAATGTTATTATCACGGGAAATGTGAACCATTGTCCATCATTTTGCAATTAATGATATTTGTTTTCTAAAAAAAAATCTTATGGCTGATATACATAGTGAAAACAACAACAACAGAATTTAATTATTTCTTGTTAAACATTTTAAACCATCTTAGATGGTTTAAGCTGGAATTAGCTGGTTTTAGCTAGTTGTTCCAGCTGATTTCCCAGCCTGGAAGTGGCCAAAATCCCTCTAAAACCAGCCTGAATGACCAGTTAAAACCAGCCAACCAGCTTAGGCTGGTTTTAGCTGTTTTTTTCAGCAGGGGTGTGAGTTGGTACCTTAATGAAATCGCACAGAAATCACATAGAAATCACACAGTGTATGCCTGGCTGAAATATTTGTGTAATTAAAAGTGTGAAAAGTAGTTAATAGTCCCTTACTGGCCTCTGTATAGAAGCTGTCCATAAAACAAACAAAGCAAGCCCTGCAAATTACTATAAAATATTTTGAAAACCACATACAGACACTTCATATTTAATGGTATTTTATCATTTTTATTGCATTTAATGTATTGTATTTTCAATACAACATTTGCAATGAGTTTTCAAAATCTGTTTTTATGCATGGTTTAGCCTGAGTTTTTGTTGCATTTACAGACTTGGCCAGCAGGCGTCACTAGCGTGTAGTGTTTTGAGCGCTGCGAAACAATGAACTCTTGCGAAGCAATGTGTTCAATTTATTCGAAGCTTCAAAGAGGTTCGTTTCTTCCATCACTAGCACAGGGTGCCAAACGAACACCTCAAAATTAAATTAAAATATCCTTATATAAATAAGCTGACAACACTGTTAATTTACAGGCATTTCCTAAATTATTACAAACAACTTCACTGTATAATTAACTAATTAATTAATTAAATGTCACATGACTAGCAGCAACAGAACTAACAGATCTCTATAGATCTCAGCATCTTCATTTATTACAAACCAGTCTGAATGTATTTCTTTCATACAAAATTTCTTACTGAGAATTAATTTCTTATTTCAAAATTTCTTATTGAGGTTACGATGTTAATGTTTTATTGAAAATAATAAAGTAAACCTAATTTAGCATAACATACAGGGTCCTGCAAGTCATCTGCATGAGATAAAAACAAGACCCGCAAATCCGTGGCCACAGAACAGCAGAATATGAACGGAATATGAACGAGAGAATATGAAGTCTCTCGTTAAGCGTTTTCCTCCCGTAGAAAACCATTAACACTTAATATGGCTCAATCTATTAAGATGCAAATAAAAGATCAAATTCGATATACAGTTTATTAATATAATGTATATGTAGGCTATATAGTGTTTTCCTTCGCAAAACGTGGCATAATATGGCATAACGGATTAAGATGATAAAGACTCAATATGCTCCTATTCATTATTAAAACAACTACACACAAGCAGGTGAGCCCAGAATAAACGCAACGCCGCGTACATTCGCATTTCCCCATAAAGAATAATCTCTACATCTGTTTTATATCGCTGTATTTTGTTTATATTGATTTTCTATTGGAGGAAAACGTCTATTTAACGCATTGCGTTCTGGGCTCGTCTGCTTGCCTATACAGAGATGGTCCTTTTAATATCACATAATGCCTTTCTTATGGCGCGTTCATATCTGCTGGTATATTGACAAAGTAAGGTTTATATTGAATTTAGTCTTTATCATCAGTCCGTTTTGCCACATTAACAGTGTTGGGAAGGTTACTTTAGAAATGTAATAGGTTACAGATTACAAGTTACTTGATTTAAAGTGTAATAAGTAGTGTAACTTTTCAATTACTTTATTAAAGTAATGTAACTTGTTACTTTTAATTACTTTTTGATTACTTTTCTAAATTTCTAATATTTTCAACTGTTCATCATTTTGAAACATTTAAACCAGGCAGAGTTAACCTTCCAGTTACACTCAACACTGATCACTGTCAGACTTTCAAAATCCTTTATGACTTGAATTAAGATTCTAATAAGTAAGGGATAACATACATCTTTATTTTGCGATAACAACTGGCTGAATGTACATTATCCCACTTATTACACAGCTGCTTGATAGATTATTTAGATGTTTCGTGTCAAAATTATTAGACACGAAACACTGATCTGAGTTGGAATATTTGAAAACGCAAAGCTTCCACGAAGAAATCAGTTGCTAGCAAACAGCAAGTTCAAACTAGACATTTTAGGGTTACAGTGCAGTCATACCAGTTTTCTTACACAATATTTTACCACATAAATAATTAAGTAGTAGTACTAGTTTGTTAGTTATCTTATAATCAATTACAGTGTAAAAAAAAAAAAAGGCAGCAGCTGCGTTTGTATGAAACAATAGAGCAAGTCCACGATACCAGGATGACAGAATTAAGAAATTGTCCCCATAATAATGAATTAAGCTTTAATATTTTATTAGCTAACCAAACGCAAAGCTTCCGCCAAGAAAAACTATCAAGCATATAGCACTGACTTAAGTCACCCCGAATGAGTCTGAGCTGTGTAATAATTTAATTTAAAGCACAGCCACCACAAATTCAGACTTTTTTTTTTTTACTTTTTTTTTTGGGCTTTTTATGCCTTTTATTGTGATAGGACAGTAGGGAGATGACAGGAAAGAGCTGGGAGGAGAGAGGGGAGCGGGATCGGCAAAGGACCTCAAGACGGGAATCAAACTCGGGTCACCGCACTGTATGTCATAACAAGATCATAAAATAAATAACATCATAACAAGAAACAGTTTAATAGTTATAATACTATTAATAATGTTTGCATAGTTATGACAGAAAACACTAGCATCTAACAATGCATTGGAAAAAACAATCTTAAAAAATAATGTTTATGCATAAACCCAAATAGGAAATAAAAACAGTTATCAATAAGCATGTGTCCTATTCTGTGTCCTAAACTCCTGAAACATTGGTGTCTCATTTCATGAAAGAAGTCAATTAAATCTGTAAGTGGGGGTGGGTGGGTGAAGAAATTCAGGTGTAATCCCCTTTGTAATCACTGGCATTTTTCAAAAGTAACTGTAATTTAATTACAATTACATTTATTTTGTAATTAAATTACGTAATTCCGTTACATGTAATTAGTTACTCCCCAACACTGCACATTAAACATTTGCTGGGCAAGTATAAAAGTGAAAGTTTGCTCATTCATGGCCATATGCTTGCCTTGAAGTACATTAAATTAATAAACTATATTACAAATGTGATCGTTTAATGGCACTTAATGTATCTTAATAAATTAAGCCGTTAACGAGAGACTTTGCGCATTGCGTTCATATTCTGCTGTTCTGTGGCCACGGATTTGCGGGTCTTGTTTTTATCTCCTACAGATGACTTGCAGGACCACCATTGTTGAGGTTCATATGCAGATTATTGATATCTGTGACTCAACATGCGCTTTGTCTGTTGTATAACAAAAAAACAAAAAAACAAAACCTCCTTCAACCATTATTTCCATTAATGGTAGATGTTTGGCACCCTGTGCTGCCAAGCATTTCACTGTTTTTTGTTTTTTTTCTTTTAACGTTAATTTTTTTTTATAGTGCAGTTACAGATCAACATACAGAAAAACATACAGTCAAACCAAAATTTATTCAGAGACCTTCAACATTTCCCACATTATCACAGGTTATTCACTATAGTTTAGAAATGAACAAGAACTCAGAGATGAGCTGTGTCAAAAAATTCATCTTGATAATGTCAGATCACTTTGCTCCCACTTGTAAATAAATAATTATATCTGGTGTCTGAATAATTTTTGGTTTGACTGTAGTTTTATCTCATATAGCAATAGCCTCTCCACAGCACTTCAGCATAATGGTAACCTCAAAAATCGACTTAACATAAACTTTTTTCAATGTCAAATATAACTGAACAACAAACTTTAATAACTCTTTCCCTTTACTAAAAACACATTGTACAGCCTTTAATTTCAACAATTAGTCTACTGAACTATCCCTATCCAAAGCATGCTGTGAACTAGAAATCCACTGCCCAGTTTTAGTCAATGCCAATGATTCATGTTGTAGCCCCAACACAAATGGTTTAAGTTAACTTAACATTTTATATTTTGAGGGCCAGCACATGATTTACACAACCTACATGGTTGTCATTTCTACCCTTCGCAATCAAACAATCATGGAATATATATGTGTGTGTATGATAATTGCTGATAACCTAAGCGACCACACAAACTATACCCAAATAAATACATATTAAACATTTAAACTCTCTATTTCCATTTTCATAAAAATGCAGAAAACTCACACAACTCTGAACAAGGGCACCAGTCTGAACAGCAACAGCACTGGTTGGATCAACAAGAGTAAACAAGTACACACAATGACGGAGTAATGAGGGGGAACAGGAACTGAACAGAATTCCACAAGCTACAAAGTAACAGACATGTTTTTTTTTCAGACATGTAAAAAAAAAAAAAAAGTATTATAAAGACATACACAGTAGTCAAGGACCTTGGATAACCATCTCTTGAAGCATACATGCAGTTAAGATTAATTCACACTTTTCAATAGAAGTGATTTTATAGAAATAGGGTTAAACTGGAGTACTAGCAAGCATCAGAACAAATCTATTCTATGATATGACTTACTTTAAAATTTAGTAAGGTCTGCCCCTGGTTCAATTAGAATCATGAAATTGTTCATGTTACATATTTATGTACACTCTTGGCTTGATGTATTTCAGGCCCAAAATTGAGCTGACAATGATTTTAGGGCAAGATAATGCTGAACAGTAATAATTAAGTAATTAATTGCATTAATTAATCTTATCATAAATATCATTAGTGAAATTACTGTAAATATCATTAGTGGATGAACACGGACAGTGGGCAGGATTGAAGGATTACTGTGGAATTACTGTGAGAATGACAAGTGGCAAGCTGATACTATTCTGTTTCTTTGACCAAGAATTAGAATTGTCCTACTCCTTGGGGAGAAACTGGTCTCCTGTTTCCATGTTCAAGGGGTTAAAGAGATTAATCAATGTCAACATCTGCTTTTTTGAAGGCAATAAGCTACAGACTTTTGACAATGCCCTACAGACCTCCACTTTGTTCAGTCACACGTTCAACCAAACCCCCCCATGCCTGTCAAGCTGGTTGCTAGAGCCTGCCTTTCTAAGAGCTCCCACTCTGCTCTTCCCTGCTTGACCTATTATTTGATATTTGACCACTCAGTTGCAAGACACTTGCTCTTTGGAGCTCAAATGTCACTGGGGCATCTTGTCAGTTCGTAGACACCTCTGGCTGACAAGCGATTTTACTTTAGTGTGTTACACGGAATGAAAAACTAGGGGCAGTGCCTATGTCGCCACAGCTGTAGACACTGCCAGGCAAACCATGATAAAAGTGGAGAAGCAAAAACATAAAAGGACCAACATAAAAATATATGGTGTTTCGGTATGGCAATTTCAGTAATTTCCTAAAGGTCACTGGACAATCCTCAGACTAATGTTTTAGAAGACAAACTGAGGAGCTAAGTGTATCCCTGTGGAAGGATGGGGGCAACTACTCTAAATCTGTTTGCCTTGTGCTATGAGTGACAATGCAGTACATTGGAGGAAGATTTCAAATGTAGATGGAGTGGTCTGGGATAGCAGTCACATCATTTCTGGTTTTTGCAGCCTCTTCAAAGACTGCAACTAAATGCTTGTCTTCTGTGGAGCTGACTTGGAGAAGTGGGTGCTCAGTGAACCATGGCTTGGCTGCCATGAAATGACAGGAATCATTGGCATACATTTCAAACAGCTTGCAGGATCTCATTAAAGTGCCACATACTCCACTTTAAAATGGACAAGAAGGAATCCACTTTGATAGATTGAGACTAAAATGGATTATTGATTTTTTCTCTTCCCATTCTTAAAATCTTTGGAAAATTACAGAAAAATCTAAGGTGAATTATAATAGCCAAATAATACAAATAAAAAAAAAATAATCCAAGGCACCCTTGAAGAAGAAGAAAAAAAATATTTCTTTATTACAAATTTTTAAATGTGTTTATTCAATTAGCTATTTCATAATAGAAACATTTTAAAGGAGAGAGAGAGAGAGAGTACAAATAATGGGCTGAAAACCCATGTGTTTTGGTCACAAATGCCTTCCTCAGGGTGCAGCCTACAAACATGAAAAAGGTTCTCACACAAAGCAGCTAATTAGACAAACCTGCTTGGATGGAATGATAAACAAAGATGATTACTGTCAAGAAAACCACTAGGTTGAGATCATCCAGGGCTAGTCAAAGATGGAAAAAATAAAAAATAAAGTTTCTAATGCTTTCTATTTCCTATGAAAGCCAGTTTCTGCCACTGAATTTGTAAGATTTGTAAGATATAAATGCACAATTGCAAGTTATAAGGTCAGAATAGCTAGATATAAAGTCAGAATTGTGGGATATAAACTCACAGTTGTGAGAAGTAAAGTCAGAACTCGCAATTCTTACTTTTTTTCTCAGAATTACGAGATACAAACTCGCTATTCCGAGTTATAAAGTCCAATTCTGAAGAAAAAAAAAGGACTGATATGTTCACAGAATTGCGAGTTTATATCCCACAATTCTGACTTAAAAACTCACAATTGCCAGTTAATATCACACAATTCTGACTTAATTTCTCAGAATTGCAAGTTTATATCACGCAATTCTGACTTTATTTCTTAGAATTGTGACTTTATATTTCGGAATTCTGACTTTATAACTCGCAATTGCAAGTTTATATCATGCAATTGTGACTTTACTTCTCAGAATTGCGAGTTTGTCCAAGATGGCAGCACGTTCGGACGCAGTGGCTACTCCGGATCCTAAAAACAATGTTTTTATGTCTGTCAATCTCATCTCCTCATCTTCAAACAGTCTCACTTCATTGCAAAATCATCAGTTAAACACTCGGAAACACATCTACGATCGCCAGAGACTTCTAGAAATCAGCAGTTTGTACAAACATCAGCTTTCGCCGGCGGCTACTGAGAAGCTGCGAGGCCTCTGTCTGCTAAAGCCAAACCCCGAGACCGTAGCCTCGCCTACTGATGCTACCCGCATAAAAACTCCATCATTCATGCTCTCAAACATTCACTCTCTGGAAAATAAACTGGACTTAATTCAACTTAGTCATACTACACAGCGTGAGACAAGGGACTGTTGTGTATTTGTTTTCACTGAAACATGACTAAACGACAACAGCCATTCAGCTGCACTAACCTGCTACCGAGCGGAAATACAGCATTGTCTGGTAAGATTCGCGGGGGAGGCTTGTGTGTGTACGTCAACAAAGAATGGTGTAATAATGCTGTGGTAGGGACAAAACACTGTTCATCACTGGTGGAGTGTATGTTTGTGAGGTGTCGACCGTTCTATCTGCCGTGGGAGTTCACGGTTTACATTCCACCATGTGCAAACACTTTGCGAGCTGTACAGTGCCATCAGCGAGCAACAAACAAATAACCCCAGCATTCAACACCATAATCCCACAACAGCTCATTAATAAATCCAACAACCTTCACATATGGCTTCTGGACAGGACACGGTAGACCTCTCCGGCCTTCCCCAGGCCGTGGTAGACACTATCACTCAGGCTAGAGCCCCCTCTATGAGGCAGGCCTATGCTCTGAGGTGGGGTCTGTTCGTTGATTGGTGTTTCTCTCGCCGAGAGGACCCTCAGAGATGTTCGATTGGATTTAAAGGTTTATGTGGCAGCCATCGCGGCGTATCATGACGTGGTCAATGGTTTGCCCCCGGAGGAGGCAGACCCGGCCTTTGGGTTGCTGTGTCCCGTTTGTGCACTTTGCATTTACGTGGACCGTACCCGGAGCTTCAGACGATCCGAGCAGCTCTTTGTCTGCTTTGGTGGACAGCAGAAAGGGAATGCTGTCTCCAAACAGAAGTTGGCCCATTGGGTGTCTCCCAACAGAGGTTGGCCCATACCAGTGCCAGGGTGAGCTGTGCCCCCTAGGAGTTCAAGCCCATTCCACCCGGAGTGTGGCCTCCTCCTGGGCTCTGGCGCACGGCGCCTCTCTGGCAGACATATGTAGAGCTGCGGGCTGGGCCACACCTAATACCTTCGTGAGATTTTACAACCTATTAAGCTTATATAAGTGTGCAGCGATGTGCAGATCAGTTGAATCAATCTGCTGTTAAAAATGAACCGTCCATTCATCATATCATCATCCAAAACTAAGAATTAGAATAATTGTAAATGACGATCGGGTGCGGTTATCTAAATCAGAGAAAAATATAGGTGCAGGTGGGTGGCGGGCGGATAATTTATTTGAAGCTGTGGATTCGGGTGACGTTTGAGCTCATCCGCGCATCTCTAATTTACATATTCATCCAAATGCTACTCAGGTTTGGCTGTGTGTATTTTCTTCTCTTGAATTGCTTCCAGGAAGGAATTACACTGTATGAATTACAGTCTTGCGCTACAGTGCCACACTGGTCAAACTGAATTATTGCAGGCTTTAACATTAGGTCATATGAGATCAAACGATTACTCGACAACAAAAATATTTGTCAGCGTATTATTGTTGACGTTGCCAATAATGTCGACTAAAAACTGGACTACAACTGTGTTTTGCTGCAGTACAGCCGTAGTATTACTAAAATACAACTCCAATAGAACCACAGTATTTCTGTAATACAACTGAAGTAGTAACTACAATTAAAGTCAAGTCAAGTCAAGTCTGTGTTTTTGTATTTGTTTCAGCTGGATTAAATAAAGCTGCACTTGGGTTTACATCACAATTTTCCATTCAGTGGACTAATCATTACAAATATACAATGCAAGTTAAGTTCAATTCAATACTAAAAAAAACTATGGTACAGTAACATTGAAATACAACCAGAATATCTAGAAGAACAAGTTTTATTTGCACATATCTGCAATATAATGATTTAAGGTACAAAACAATAGTGAATGCCCTTAACAAAAAGAAGTATACTTCAAATGTATTTTATTAAGTATACTTCAGTAAAGTTCGACTATATTTTTAAGTATACTTTCTGTAGTAAGTATACAAATATCAGTGTACTAGTAGTATACGTGTAAGCGTACTATTTCAGTACTTCTTGGGACTAAATTGGCCCACTTTCTAGTATATAAAACTACACTTTTAAGTATACTTTAAGTATAAGTGTAGTAAACTTTGAGTACACAACTAGTGTACATCTATGTTTTAGTTTGAACTTCAACTATACTAATAGTAAACTTATAGGTATACTGATAGTTTTTTAATTAAATACTTGGAGCATTTTAGTAAACTTTGAAGTATTATCTCAGTAAACTACTAGTTCAGTAGTTTTATACTGCAAGTATACTCGTAAGTGAACTTTACATAATATTTTAAGTATACTACTGTGTCCCTATTTAGGTTTTAATTTGTATATATTTTGTTATATTAGTATCTGAACATTCAAAACATCAAAAGAAAGAACAGAGTATTTGCTTGTAAACAAAAACTTTTTGTTTTAGCTTCATGGATTCTTTTTTAGAAATATCTGAATGTGGGTACATTTCATAAATAAAATAAATAAATAAATAAATAAATAAACATTTTGAACAAAAAGCTTTAAAAAATACTATAAATTGGATTCAGAATGATAATCAAAATGTTAATGGAGTCAATCAACACTCCAAAGCTTGACAGTCATTATTACCTCCTCATGGGTCAACATTTTGTTCCATAATGTTACAGTTTTGATGCTGTTTTATGTCTGATGGTCATGTTAGATTACATGTGGAAGCAGAAATTCTGTGCAAAAGATCTGTAATAGCAACTTTTTCGAAGTATAAGTCAAGTATACTTAAATGTCATGTACTTCACTTTGAGAAGTACATAACACACATTTCTGAGAAGTACATAAAAAGTAGACTGAAAGTATACTTTTCTATTTTTAATTTAAAATAAGTATACTAATAGCACACTTGAATAAACTTCTTTTTTATAAGGGATGTCTTAAACAGCAATGCAACAATAAACAATTTTACTTTTCTATTTTACTTTTCTAAGTTTAAATAACAGGTGTAACAAGTGTGTATTTACAAATCATGCAATTATTCCTATTTCACCCACATTTTTCAGGCAGGTTTTTTTTTTTTTTTTTTTTTTTTTTTTTTTTGAAGAGCTTATCCTCATCATTCTGCTTGGTTCCACTTGTCAGTATTATGTTTGGTTTTGTCTGGGTTTTCCTTGTGTTTTTCCCCCTGTGTTTCTAGTACATTTGGTTTGTTCTGTTTGCTCCCCCTGTTGGTTTTGTGTATTGGTTCCGTCTTGCCCATATTTGTACTTCCCCTCGTTATCTCGTTTGTAACCACTCCCCTGTTTCCTTGTATTTAATGTTCCTTGTGCCTCACTCCCCTTGTCGGTGATTATATTGTCTTTAGTGTCTTTCCGTTCGTCGTGGTTGCTGGTTCCCTGTGTTTCCCTGAGTTTGATTTCACGTTGGATTATTTAATAAAGTTGCACTGGTTGGATCTCCGCTCTCCTCCTGCTCCTTCCACGCACACGCATGACGTACACAACCGTGACAGAATCACCGACCCAAAAAAATTCTAAGGATGACCTGGGCTGAGGACCTCCTCCTAAACCTTCAACAAGGTGAGCGTTCGCTGGAGGAATATGTGGAGGAGTTTTTGAGCGTTTACCATCTGGTGAAATGGAGTGACAAGATGGTTAACGCATGTTTCCAGATGGGACTCAAAGATGATAGTTTGTTCCAATTGATTAGTCCTAATGATTGCTACCGTCCTGTAGCAGATTTTATAAATTTTGTTCTTGATTTATGTGGTTCCTCGTTCCAAGTCATGGTGGAGGATGGTAATCCTCCTCCCATCTGGAAACATGCCGTCGCCCCATCTCACCAACAGCCAAAACCCTCCGCATATCACTCCAGCGACCTCACACCCTCCTTGTCTCCTGCGGGTCCCCAAGTCTGCCTTAGCTCCACGATGGTCCTAAGCCCAGCACCTCAGGCTGCCGCCAAGTCTAAGTCTGCACGCAAGATGGCTGCCGCCAAGTCTAAGTCTGCACGCAAGATGGCCGCCGCCACACCAGAGTCTGCATGCAAGATGGCCGCCGCCACGCCAGAGTCTGCACACAAGATGGCCGCCGCCACGCCAGAGTCTGCACGCAAGATGGCTGCCACGTCTGAGTCTGCATCTTATGAGTCTAGTCAAGTTGCGGCTACGTTCCCCAGGTCAAGTCAAATTGCAGCTGCGTTTCCCGAGGCAAGTCAAGTTTCTGAGTCCAGTCAAGTTACAGCTGTGTCTCCTGAGTCAAGTCAAGTTACAGCTGCGATTCCTGAGTTAAGTCAAGTTTCTGAGTCACGTCAAGTTGCAGCTGCAGCTACTGAGTCAAGTCAAGCGGCTGAGTCAAGTCAAGCCAAAGCTGTCGTTCCTGAATCAAGTAAAGTCACAGCGGTTCCCCATGAGTCAAGCCAGGTTGTTGCGGGCGTTCCTGAGTCAAGTCAAGTCAAGTCAAGTCACCTTTATTTATATACCGCCTTTAACAATACAGAATTGTGACAAGTCGGCTGTACAGTATTAAATAGGAAACAGTACATCAACAATGCCAAAGGCAACATTAAACACTCACATTATAGGTAAAGGTAGTTAATCAAAAACAATAAAATAAAATGCAATATTGTGTTAAGAGAAAGTGTCCCCAACTAAGCAAGCCAGAGGCGACAGCGGCAAGGAACCAAAACTCCATCGATGACAAATGGAGAAAAAAACCTTGGGAGAAACCAGGCTCAGTCGGGGGGCCAGTTCTCCTCTGGCCAAAGTTCCCGTGGTCTTGTGCCGACAGCCGTCTAGGTGATGTGGTCTTTAATGTGGATCCGTCTCTGGGGCTCATCTAGTTGATGTGGACTCCGCTGACATTCAGGGCTGTAGAGGTTGTCTCTAGGTGCTGATCCACCGTCTGGGCTGGGTTCGGACTGGATCCGGGGGACTGCAGTGACCATCTGATCTGGATACGGACTGGATCTGGTGGTTAATGTGACCTCGGAATAAGAGAGAAACAGACTAATATTAGCGTAGATGCCATTCTTCTGAAGATGCACCGAGTACATCGGGTGTTATGGGAAGTGTTCCCGGTTCCGGTTGACCTAATTAGTGCAGCCTAACAATCCTTTAACGGATCTGAATTATAAGAATGTGGATTTGTTATGTGTAAGCAAGGTTAAAGAGATGGGTCTTTAATCTAGATTTAAACTGACAGAGTGTGTCTGCGTCCCGAACATTGTAGGGTAGATTGTTCCAGAGTTTGGGTGCTAAATAAGAAAAAGATCTGCCGCCCACGGTTGATTTTGATATTCTCGGTATTATCAAATTGCCAGAGTTTTGAGAATGCAGCGGACGTGAGGGACTATAATGCGATAAGAGCTCACTCAGGTACTGGGGAGCTAAACCATTCAGGGCTTTATAAGTAATTAGCAAGATTTTAAAATCTATACGATGTTTAATAGGGAGCCAGTGCAGTGTAGACAGAACCGGGCTAATATGATCATACTTTTTGGTTCTAGTAAGAACTCTAGCTGCTGCATTTTGGACCAGCTGGAGTTTGTTTATTAAGCGAGCAGAACAACCACCCAATAAAGCATTACAATAATCTAACCGTGAGGTCATAAACGCATGAATTAATGTTTCAGCATTTGACATTGATAGCATAGGTCGTAGTTTAGATATATTTTTGAGATGGAAAAATGCAGTTTTGCAAATACTAGAGATGTGGTTTTCAAAGGAAAGATTACCATCAAATAGCACACCTAGGTTCCTAACTGATGACGAAGAATTGACAGAACAGCCATCAAGTATTAGACAGTGTTTTAGGTTATTACACGCTGAGGTTTTAGGCCCAATAACTAACACCTCTGTTTTTTCAGAATTTAGCAGTAAGAAATTACTTGTCATCCAATTTTTTAACTCAACTACACAATCCATTAGTATTTCAAATTGGTACGTTTCGCCAGGCCGCGAAGAAATATAGAGCTGGGTATCATCAGCATAGCAGTGAAAGCTAACACCATATTTCCTGATGATATCACCCAAGGGTAACATGTAAAGCGTAAAGAGTAACGGCCCTAGTACTGAGCCTTGTGGTACTCCATACTGCACTTGAGATCGATATGATACCTCATCATTTACTGCCACGAATTGATGGCGGTCAGATAGATACGATTTGAACCATGCCAATGCACTACCACTAATGCCAACATAATTCTCAAGTCTATTCAAGAGAATGTTGTGGTCAACAGTATCAAACGCAGCACTAAGATCCAGTAGCACTAACAGAGAGATACAACCACGATCGGATGACAAGAGTAGATCATTTGTAACTCTAATAAGAGCAGTCTCAGTACTATGGTACGGTCTAAAACCTGACTGAAAATCCTCACAGATATCATATTTCTGTAGGAAGGAAGATAACTGTGAGGATACAACCTTTTCTAATATCTTTGACAGAAATGGGAGATTCGAGATAGGTCTGTAATTAGTTAATTCGTTGGGGTCAAGTTGTGGTTTTTTAATTAGAGGCTTAATAGCAGCCAGTTTGAAGGTTTTGGGGACATATCCTAATGACAGTGATGAATTAATAATATTTAGCAGAGGATCTATGAGATCTGGAAGCATCTCTTTTAGTAGCCTAGATGGAATAGGGTCTAGCATACAAGTTGTTGGTTTAGATGATTTAACAAGTTTATACAATTCTTCCTGACCTATAGTAGAGAATGAGTTGAATTTTTCCCCAGGAGATCTACAGCGCACTATCTGATGCGACACTGTAATTGACGGCTGCATAGTGACAATTTTGTCTCTAATTGTATCGATCTTAGAAGTAAAGTAGTTCATAAAGTCATTACTGCTATGCTGATGGGCATAGTCAGTGCCTGTTGGTTCTTTATTTTTTGTTAACTTAGCCACTGTATTGAATAAATACCTAGGGTTATGTTTGTTTTCTTCTAAAAGAGTCGAAAAGTAGTCAGATCTGGCCGATTTTAACGCTTTTCTGTACGATAGGGTACATTCCCGCCAAGCAGTACGAAAAACCTCTAATTTTGTTTTCCTCCAGCTGCGCTCCATTTTCCGGGCTGCTCTCTTTAGGGCGCGAGTGTGCTCGTTATACCACGGGGTCGGACTATTTTCCTTAATCTTCCTTAGGCGCAGAGGAGCGACCGTATCTAGAGTCCTGGAAAAGAGAGAGTCAATAGTTTCTGTTACTTCATCAAGTTTTTCTGAGCTATTGGACATGCTGAAGAATTCAGATAAGTCAGGAAGAGTACTTAGAAAGCAATCTTTTGTAGTAGAAGTGATGGTTCTACCATACTTGTAATAAGGAGTTGGATTTACAGTTTTAGTCATCTGGAGAATACACGAGACTAGATAATGATCAGAGATATCATCACTTTGCTGCAGAATCTCAACGGCATTGACATCAATTCCATGTGACAGTATTAAGTCTAGAGTATGATTTCGACAATGAGTGGGACCTGACACGTGTTGTCTAACTCCAATAGAATTTAGAATGTCTGTAAATGCAGCTGCCAGCGCATCATTTTCAATATCAACATGGATGTTAAAGTCACCTACTATTAAGACCTTATCTGTAGCTAACACCAGCTCAGATATAAAATCAGCAAATTCTTGAAGAAAATCTGTATGGTGCCCTGGTGGCCTGTATACAGTAGCAAGTACAAACGTCATAGGGGATTTATCATTAACAATTGTTTCTCTGGATAATGTTATATGAAGCACCATTACTTCAAATGAGTTATTCTTGAAATCCGCTCTCTGTGAAACACTAAAAATATTGCTATAAATTGTAGAAACACCTCCCCCTTTACCTTTTAGACGTGGCTCATGTTTATAACAGTAATCATGAGGAGTAGACTCGTTTAAGATAATGTAATCATCTGATTTTAGCCAGGTTTCTGTCAAACATAGCACATCTAGATTATGATCAATGATCATATCATTTACAAAAAGCGCTTTTGTAGAGAGGGACCTGATATTCAAAAGGCCAAGTTTTATCATTTGTTTCTCTGTATTATGTAAGTTTTTTATTTGTTGAACGTTGATTAGATTGTTACTCTTAAATTGGTTTGGACGTCTTTTGTATTGTCTAGCTCGGGGAACAGACACAGTCTCTATAGCATGATATCTAGGTGTAAGGGTCTCTATGTGCTGAGGATTAACTGATTTTGGTGACGTGAGGCGGCTAGCAGACGGTCGGATTAGCCAGTCTGTCTGCTTCCTGACCTGGGCTCCAGTTAGTCAAGTGCAAACTCTAAGACTATATGCCATATTACTAGAGAGAAGAGCAGCACCACCCCTGGAGGGATGAAGACCATCTCTTTTCAACAGGTCAGGTCTGCCCCAAAAACTTGTCCAATTGTCTATGAAACCTATGTTATTCTGCGGGCACCACTTAGACATCCAGCCATTTAGTGACGACAGTCTGCTATG
Source organism: Labeo rohita (assembly GCF_022985175.1). Lineage (NCBI taxonomy): Eukaryota > Metazoa > Chordata > Actinopteri > Cypriniformes > Cyprinidae > Labeo > Labeo rohita. Next base: position 31,653,154 of record NC_066869.1, on the reverse strand, counting down.
TATCTCGTCACCACGATACGCAGGGAGGGGGCCAGAGCAAATTACAGTGTCTGACATCATACTTGCAAGTTCACACACCTCTTTAACATTATTTTTAGTGATCTCCGACTGGCGAAGTCGAACATCATTTGTGCCGACGTGAATAACGATCTTACTGAATTTACGTTTAGCATTAGCCAGCACTTTTAAATTTGCCAAGATGTCAGGCGCTCTGGCTCCCGGTAAACATTGGACTATGGTGGCTGGTGTCTCACTGTTTTCTCTGTCAAGTCTCATTACCGCTGTGGTTCCTGAGTCAAGTCACGTCACGGCTGAGTCAAGTCACGTCACGGCTGAGTCAAGTCACGTCACGGCTACATCTCCTGAGTCAAGTCAAGTTCCTGGTGCGTCTAATGAGCCAAGACTAATTCCAGAGCACACATCAGAGCCCGAGATGCCTACAGCGCGCCCCAGAGCCTGAGCTGCCTCCAGCGCACCCTCCAGAGGCAGTGCTCACGTCTGATGTCAAGGCCGCTCCAGAACCCTCAATCGCCGGAGAAGCCGCGCCTATGCCTCCTGAGGTGTCAGCCCAGGCTGTAGAGCCTCATAGGGAGGCGGCGTTAACTTTTGAACTCTCTGCTTCTCCTCCCCCTCTGTCTGCCTCTACTGTCCCTGTTCTCTCCAGGTCCCCGTCCTTGACGCAGTTGCCCGCACAGCCCTGGAGGGCTCCAGCGTGCCTTCCACCGCGCCCTCCTGAGCCGGAGCTCCGTCCAGCTCGCCCTCCAGAGCCGGAGCTCCGTCCAGCTCGCCCTCCAGAGCCGGAGCTCCGTCCAGCCCGCCCTCCAGAGCCGGAGCTCCGTCCAGCCCGCCCTCCAGAGCCGGAGCTCCGTCCAGCTCGCCCTCCAGAGCCGGAGCTCCGTCCAGCTCGCCCTCCAGAGCCGGAGCTCCGTCCAGCGCGCCCTCCTGCGCGCCCTCCTGAGTCGGCTCCTCCTTCAGCACGCCCTCCTGAGCCAGCACCTCATTCAGCGCTCCCTAGGGCTGGCAGAACCATAATTTCCCCCAAGAAAATTTTGGGGGGGGGCTACTCCCCTGTTCAGCCATGGCCTCCTGGACTGTTTACCCGGCCATGGCTTCCCGAATCCCCAGACCCGCCATGGCCTCCTGGACTGTTTACCCGACCATGGCTTCCCGACTCCCCAGACCCGCCATGGCCTCCTGGACTGTGTACCCGGCCATGGCTTCCCGACTCCCCAGACCCGCCATGGCCTAATGAACTGTGTGCTCGGTCATGGCGCCCTGAACTCCTCGATCCACCATGGCCCCCTGAGCTCCCTGATCCGCCCTGGAGGCCGTCACTATATCCTGTGTCTCCTGTGTCTCCTGTGTCCCTGCCTACCGGCCTCCAGAGTTTAGGACCTTGGTTTCCAAATGAAATACAAAACTTGCTCTCATCTGAAAAGAGGACTTTGGACCACTGGGCAACAGTCCATTTCTTCTTCTCTTTAGCCCAGGTAAGATGCCTCTGACGTTCAGGAGTGGCTTAACAAGAGGAATACGACAACTGTAGCTAAATTCATTAACACGTCTGTGTGTGGTGGCTCTTGATGCCTTGACCCTAGCCTCAGTCCATTCCTTGTGAAGTTGACCCAAATTCTTGAATTGATTTTGCTTGACAAGCCTCTCAAGGCTGCGGTTCTCTCGCTGTCTGTCAGCAGTCTTCCCCATGATTGTGTAGCCTAGTGAAGCAAACTGAGAGACCATTTTGAAGGCTCAGGAAACCTTTGCAGGTGTTTTGAGTTGATTAGCTGATTGGCATGTCACCATATTCTAATTAGTTGAGATAGTGAATTGGTGGGTTTTTGTTAAATGTGAGCCAAAATCATCACAATTAAAAGAACCAAAGACTTAAACTACTTCAGTCTGTGCGCACTGAATTTATTTAATACACGAGTTTCACAATTTGAGTTCAATTACTGAAATAAATGAATTTTTCTACAACATTCTAATTTTTTGAGATGAAACTATGTAATATGCTTAAAATAAATCTTGAATTGTGTATCACCAAGTGTTTGTGGAAAGTATTCATACTAATCCCAGTTAATTTCTTATGGCATATTGGTCAGCATTAACAATGCTTTTGAACACTCCAGGTAAAAGATGTTAGGACGTTAGTTCACCCAAAAATGAAAATTCTGTCATCAATTACTCACCATCATGTCTTTCCAAACCCACAAGTCTTTTGTTCATCTTCAGAACACAAATGAAGATGAACAAAAGACTTGTGGGTTTATCAGACCAGGCCACATTCTTGCGTTGCTCCGTGGTCCAGTTCTGATGCTCACATGCCTACTGTTGGCGCTTGTATTTGCAGAGTGGTGTGCGTTTGTAGCTCCCTGGAGCATCCCGTTTTTCTGTAGAAATCTCAATCATTCTTTTCTATTACTCTCTGTTGTTTAAAGTGATAATATAGCTTTATTCCCACCAGATTTCTGATATTATCCATCAAACTAATCTGATTGATCTGATCGTTCGCCTTTATTCTATAACCGCGAGTGCAACGATGTGCTATGCTTTAGCATTCCGTTTGCAGGTTATCCTGCCATTCACGTTTCCACTCACATTTCTATTCACGTCTCCTACTGCTTTCCTTTTTTCCCTCGCTCTCGTTGATCGCTTGTTTTTATTCTATAACCGCAAGTGTGAAATCAGTTCATTCTCAGTACATAGAGACCCTTTTACCTAGATATCATGCTACAGAGACTTTGTCTGTTCCCTGAGCTAGAAAGTACAAAAAACGTCCAAACCAATTTAAGAGTAACAATCTAATTGATGTTCAACAAATAAAAAGTGTATATAATACAGAGAAACAAATGATAAAGCTTAGCTTATTGAATATCAGGTCTCTTTCTACAAAAGAGCTTTTTGTAAATGCTATGATCATAACCTAGATGTGCTCTGTTTAACAAAAACCTGGCTTAAACCAGATGATTACATTATTTTAAACGAGTCTACCCCTCACGATTACTGTTATAAACATGAACCACATCTAAAAGGTAAAGGGGGAGGTGTTTCTACAATTTATAGCAATATTTTCAGTGTTTTTTAGAGAATGGGCTTCAAGTACAACTCGTTTGAAGTAATGGTGCTTCATATAAAATTATCCAAAGAAACAAGTGTTAATGATAAATCCCCCGTGACGTTTGTACTTGCTACTGTATACAGGCCACCAGGGCACTATACAGACTTTCTTAAAGAATTTGCTGATTTTCTATCTGAGTTAGTGTTGGCTACAGATAAAGGCTTAATAGTGGGTGACTTTAACTTCCATGTTGGTAATGAAAACGATACACTGGGATCAGCATTTATGGACATTCTGAACTCTGTTGGGGTTAGACATCACTGAACATCTGAACATCTGAGCATGTCCAATAGCTCAGAAAAACTTGATGATGGAACAGAAACCACTGACTCTCTCTTTTCTACCACTGTAGATACGGTCGCTCCTTTGCACCTAAGGAAGATTAAGGAAAACAGTCCAACCCCGTGGTATAATGAGCATACTCACGCTCTAAAGACAGCAGCCTGGAAAATGATCTCCTGGGGAACAATTCCATTGTATAGAATTGTATAAACTTGTTAAATCATCTAAACCAACAACATGTATGCTAGACACTATTCCATCTAGGCTACTAAAAGACTTGCTTCCAGATGTCATAGGTCCTCTTCTGAATATTATTAATTCGTCATTGTCTTTGGGATATGTCCCCAAAACCTTCAAACTGGCTGCTATTAAGCCTCATTAAAAAACACAACTTGACCACAACAAATTAATTAATTACAGATCAATCTCAAATCTCCCTTTCTGTCAAAGATATTAGAAAAGGTAGTATCCTCACAACTGTGTTTCTTCCTACAAAAAAATGGTATATGTGAGGATTTCCAGTCAGGTTTTAGACTGTATCATAGTACTGATACTGCTCTTATTAGAGTTACAAATTATCTGCTCTTGTCATCCGATCGTGGTTGTATCTCTCTGTTAGTGATACTGGATCTTAGTACTGCGTTCGACACTGTTGACCACAACATTCTCTTGAAAGACTTGAAAATTATGTTGGCATTAGTGGTAGTGCATTGGCATGGTTCAATTTGTACTTATCTGACCGCCATCAATTTGTGGCAGTGAATGAAGAGGTATCATATCGATCACAAGTGCAGTATGGAATACCTTAAGGTTCAGTACTAGGGCCATTACTTTTTACACTTTATATGTTACCCTTGGGAGATATCATTAGGAAACATGGTATTAGCTTTCACTGTTATGCTGATGATACTCCGCTCTATATTTCTTCGCAGCCCGGCGAAACATACCAGTTTGAAAAACTAACAGATTGTGCAGTTGAGATAAACTGGATGACGAGTAATTTCTTATTGCTAAATTCTGAAAAAACAGAGGTGATAATTATTGGACCTAAAACCTCCACGTGTAATAACCTAAAACACTGTCTAATACTTGATGGCTGTTCTGTCAATTCTTCGTCATCAGTGAGGAACCTAGGTGTGCTATTTGATAGGAATCTTTCCTTCGAAAGCCATATCTCTAGCATTTGCAAAACCCGCATTTTTCCATCTCAAAAATACATCTAAATTGGCGAAGTATTTTTTTGCCTATCAGGACTCTACCAAGCGTTTTTCTTGATTCATTGCAGTTATTTTCCATTGTCATTGTTTTGTTCCATTGCCATAGTTTTGCCTTGTTTCATTGCCATAGTTTTTGCCTTGTTTCATTGCCTAGTTTATTTTGTTACTTTGGACTGCTCTCTTGGATTTTGACCTTGGACTGCTTACCCTGTTTTATGATTGTATCGCTGCCTGCCTTGACCCTAGCCAGTGTTTTGGATTATGCTTTTGTTTTGCCCTTGGATGTTACTGTTTGCTGGTGTCCGACCTTGCCTGTTTTAACCAAAATCTGTATAATAAAGCTCGCATTTGAATCTATCCACGCTGTCTGTCGAGTACGCAACTGAATACTTCACCTACCTCAGATCCAGCAGCTTTCTGACCACAGATCACAATGAATCTGGAAGATCATCTCGTTCGACTCTGTCAAAGTAATCGCTCTATTGAGGATTATGTATCAGACTTTTTTGAACTTTAACACCAGGTGGACTTTAAGGAAAGTTTCCTAAAGGACATTTTTTACTTTGGGCAATCACCCTCACTGGTCTCTGGTACGTTACATTGACTTTGCCTTGCTTCTGAGTGGCTCTGCATTTACTGTGGGGATCGCTGATGAGAAACCCTACCATCCTCCAGTATCGGCCACACCAAAGTGTTTACATATTATGTCCGGAATTGTTAACATCATGCCAGAGTCCTCTCACGCCATGCCTGCCAAGCCTGCTCACGTCATGTCTAGCAAGCCAGAGACCTCTCACCCCAAGCCTGCCAAGCCAAAGCCTGTTCATGTCATACCTACCAAGCCAAAGCCTGCTCACATCACGTCTAGCAAACCAAACCCTTCCCACGTCATGCCTGTCAAGCCAAAGTCTGCCCACGTCACGTCTGCCAAGCCACAGCCTGCACTCATCACGTCTGCTCCAGAGTCTGCACCTGTCATGGCCACCCATCCAGAGCCAGTTCACAAGATGGCCACTATCCCAGAGCCAGTTCACAAGATGGCCGTCATCCCTAAGTCAGTTCACAAGATGGCCGCCATCCCTTACGCAGAGCCCATGCTCCCAGGCCACGCAGTGCCCAAGCTCCCAAGCCACATGCTCACAGCCTCCACACCCTCAAGCCCGGTGGGCATCCCACTGTCTACTGTGGTATCTGTAATGGCGGTCACCATTTTGAGTGTGTGGGCTGCACACTGCACTCCAGAGACCTCGTCTGTCCTTGAGTGTGCTCCAGAGGCCTCGTCTGTCCACAAGTGTGCTCCAGAGGCCTCGTCTGTCCACGAGTCTACTTCAGAGGCCTTTCATGTCCACGAATTCGCGCCAGTGCCTCCAGAGGTGGCAGCTCCTGCTGCAGAACCTCCTGAGGAGGCGGCATTCATCCATGAACTCACTGCCTCTCCTGTCCATGAGTCTGGCCCCGAGACCTCTCTTATCTATGAGTCTGCCCCAGAGGCTTCTCCCATCCATGAATTTTTCCTTGTTTCATTGCAGTTATTTTCCATTGTCATTGTTTTGTTCCATTGCCATAGTTTTGCCTTGTTTCATTGCCATAGTTTTTGCCTTGTTTCATTGCCTAGTTTATTTTGTTACTTTGGACTGCTTACCCTGTTTTATGATTGTATCGCTGCCTGCCTCGACCCTCGCCAGTGTTTTGGATAACGCTTTTGTCTTGCCCTTGGATGTTACTGTTTGTTGTTGTCCGACCTTGCCTGTTTTGACCAAGATCTGTATAATAAAGCTCGCATTTGGATCTATCCACGCTGTCTGTCGAGTCCGTTACAATAATGATGCAAACAGAATACAATTTTACTGTGAATCAACTCTAAAAAGTACATAGTGTTATGTTTCATTTGAAATCAGTATTGACTCTTTTAATAACTGTACAAAAATCATCAAATATAAGTCCAGTGCATCTATATAGCAGTTCTGCAGAAAACAGTGGTGTCATCATCTAGCTCAGTCCTCATCCAATAGTGTCAGTGCAGTCAGATCAATAATATTGCTAAATCAAATCAAATCAAATCACTTTTATATACCGCCTTTAACAATACAGAATTGTGACAAGGCGGCTGTACAGTATTAAATAGGAAATAGTACACCAACAATGCCAAGGGCAACAGTAAACACTCAATTTTCAGGTAAAGGTAGTTAATCAAATACAATAAAATAAAATAAAATAAAATACCATATTGTGTGAAGATAAAGTGTCCCCAACTAAGCAAGCCAGAGGTGACAGCGGCAAGGAACCAAAACTAATCAGATCTTGCCAATTTTAATGCTTTTCTATACGGTAGGGTACATTCACGCCAAGCAGTACAAAACAGGTGCAATATTATCAAATCAAATCAAATCAAAATAAACATACATTATTTGCTGCCCCCAAAAAAGCAAGCAAAAAGTCATCAGTGGCAAGTAATCCAAACTCCATTAGGTGACAGAATGGAGAGGGGAAAAAAACTTGTGAGAAAATATGCTTAGTTGGGAGATCAGTTCTCCTCTGGCCAACAAACGAAAATAGTACAAGTAGCTGGAGTTATTAATCTCATTTAAATACTATCTAAAATCAGGTTTACATTTGTGGCTGACTAGAATGTGAGTGACCTTTAATGCACAAGTGCACAAGTATTACCAACATCTTTTGAGTTCCTTTTCTCTTTCTCCTCTTTCCTAATGTTTCCTCTGTTGCAAAGAGGGGTACAGTGTCAGAGGCACACCACTTTTCAATTTTATTTTGTCCTCATGTCAATTAGGGGTTGATTGTCACATTTATGGACTGTTTTGTTGTTGTTGTTTTGATTCCCATGTGTCCCATGTGCTCCTTGTCTTAGTTTTCTTTCCTGTGTCTTTATGCCCATATTTGTTTTTCCTGTTCCTATGTTAATTTAATTCACCTGTGTTCCCCTCGTTAGTCTAGTCTTGTCTTCTATTTAAATGGTTCAAGTTTCAAAGTAGAAGAGGTTAAGAGCTATCATCGTCCAGCCCCTCCTGAAAATTCACCGGGCCTCTCCAGCTCAGCCCAGAGGGGACTCCTGATCCCACGATCGGCCCAGAGAGGGCTCCTGATCCCACGACTGGCCCAGAGAGGGCTCCTGATCCCACAACCGGCCGTTTTTTGGGGGGGCTATAGGGCACCAGTCACAGTGGCCAGGCTGAGGGTCAAGGCCAAGGCCACGGAGGCTGTTCTGCCATGGCTCCCTGGACTGCCTGCTCCACCATGGCTCTCTGAGCTCCCTGCTCCACCATGGCCCCCTGAGCTCCCTGCTCCGCCATAGGTCCCCAAGTTGCCTGCTCCGCCATTATGCCCAGATCTGGCACTGCCTTGGAGGCATTCCGTCCTGTACAGGCCAGTCTTAAGGGACGCGTTATGCGATGTTATGTGGTGCGAGGACGTGCCTTCTGGAGGGGGGCGTCATGTCATGTTTAAGATGGCTGGCCCATTGTGGACTATGTGAGGGAGTTTTTGATTTACTGCCACCTTTCTCCATTTAAAGAAGTGACTGTAATAGACAGTGTGTGTGTGTGTTTTACTTTATTATTATTTTTTTTTTTTTTCTTTTCTTTTCTTTTTCTGGCTGGACAGTAACATTAGCCAACTGATGGCAGTTAGCACAGTATGTGGACTTTGCTTTGTGGTTGTGTGGATGTCCTTTCATTGTGGGGGAAGTGGAAAAGGATCCATCCCCTAAACATTTTTTGGGGGGTGAAGTTATACAACAATAGTTCTGACAGTCGTGGAGCTGGATCCACAATCCCAGCCACTGAACCCGTCTTGAGGTGAATGAGACTGGCGTCCAGCTTGCAGATCTGCTGTTGATGTTGCGAGCAGCATCTAAAGCCCAACAGTCCTAGTGCTCTCAAGCCTGCCATTTCTTTATTAGTTTCTTTGATGCGTTGTTGCGTACTTTACAAATAAAGTTTGCCAAGAGCTGATTACCCACTGATTTGCCCCCTGATCACAGCCCGACCTGTTGGTGAGCTTGTTGAACTTGGCATTAAATGTTCACATTTGTCTTGAACAGCCTTTTAGTAAATCTCTATTATTCACAAACGTACAATATTATCTGCATTTGCTGAGCAAAATCTCTACAAATATAATAAAAACATGACATCAATTAAAATGCTTGATAAATTCAGTGTATTTCTCATATAATATCCAAATGGCATATACAGTATCTGAACAAAGATAATACATGTAATTCAATAATCTGAAACGATATCTGGAGACCAGCTGACCATGTCACTACATTCTCCGTTAGACTAAGTGACATCTTTTAAGGATATGCCCACAATGTACCCGGGTGCCAAGAATCTTAAAAAAAATGAATGTTTCCATGAAGTCCTCATGACGTTGTCATAAAGTAATGTCACGCTGACCAAATGATGACTAACTGGTTACATCATCATAACATACTGTGTTTGCTGAGAACGGATTGTTCTCCAAAGAGGGTCAAAAACACTTATAAATATCTTGCTAACATTATATGTGGACCCCAAAGAACATTATTAAATTATAAAATAATTTTTAAAAAAGCAGTTTATGACCTACACAGTAACAGAGAGGTTGGAACCTGTGATGGTTATCACAGCCATCGACTCACAAGCAGACCTCTAAGTTATAAAGACCTTGTAAAGGTTGACAGCAGCGACCAGCCGGTGGTCACACAGATGTCATCAGTAGAGATCCCACTGGGCCTTCACCCCAATAGGGTATTTTTAAGCCCTCTGTGGCATAAGCCAGGGTTATAGCCTTAACTATCCATTGAGATAGTCATTGCATCATAACCTGCAGCCATTGGCCTTTGAAGCATACAAAAAGCTGCTCTGAGTCCCGAAACTGGCCAGAGTGCTCAACATATACTCTAAGAGTGGATTGGGAGCCTGCTTGTCCTCTGAACTAGGAAAAGCTAGAAGGGTAATAACCTGTCCTCTGAATGGGGTAGAGAACACCTTAGGCACATCACTGTGGATGACTTTACAGTCATTAGGCTGAAACTCAAGGCATGAAGTACCGACTGACAGTGCATGCAAGTTACCTACTCGCGTTTTAGACAGACAGGTGCTGCAAATCGGTCCCTAGAGCGGGTTCAAAGGGAGGGCCTTGTAGGGCCCTAAGGACTATAGATAAGTCCCACATCGCCACAAAATAAGGACGAGGTGTCTCGCTGCTTTGAAAAGTAAATCGGGTAGTGAAAGTTGTCTTTTGAGGTGAAGAGGTCTACCTCTGCCCTCCCAAAGACGGAGCAGATCATTTGAACTGATTCAGGATGTAGTCTCCATTCACCTGGTGCTACATTGCCCCTGGACAGTCTGCTTCTTGGTTCAGTCACATAAACTGCTTTTAGTGGACTGAGATAGTGATGTGCCTTTAAAAGAAGGCGTTACACCATCCAGTAAAGGGAACGTGACCAGAGACCACCCTGGTGATTTATGAAGGCTACCACCATCATGTTGTCTGAGCAGACCAGGACGTGGTGTCTCTTAAATGCTGGTAAAAAGGCTTTCAGGGCCAGAGAAATTGCCATCAAATAAAGGCAGCTGATTTTGTAAGTGTTGCTCCAGGTTTAACTAGGAGCCGCATGCCGGTCTGCCGCCGTACAGTGTTCCCCAACCTGGAGGGAGGCATCTGTCATGACTACCTTCCTCCTGGAGGTCAACAGGAGACCTGACTAAAAACAGGTGAGAATTTCTCCAAGTGGCCACAGCTTTGATGCAGCAGAGGGTTACCCTGAGACAAAGACATCCTAAGTGCCAAGCATGGGACGGTACATGGCTTTGAGCCAATGCTGAAGGGGCCAAATGCAAAGCAGGCCCAGAGGAATCATGGAGGAGGCGGCCGACATAGTCAATATTTGAATCCATGCCTGCCTAAGCTAGGGGTGAGTGATAGTGACAAAAATAATATCTCAACATTTTTGGGGGACAGACAAGGATATCTCAGTATTTTTTACGATAATGATTATTAAACAATATTTTGTTTTGGTGAGTTTGATTTTGTGCTGGTTTAGGCAGAAAATATTTTGTCTCACTCAATATAAAATTGTACTTGTTGCTTTCATAACCTGAACTGGTAACACTTTGCAATAACAGTACATGGATTTATGTAGTTATAGCACTAAAATTCAGTCGTCCCTTGTCCGTTATCATTTGTTTTTTATTGTCTGTTTTTTGCGTCTGCATTTTCTGAAAAGTTTTAGATTGCGGGACTAAAAGTTTTTTTAGTCCCGCCAACTAATATTGGCACCCTTGGTAAATATGAGCAAAGGCGGCTGTGAAAATAAATCTGCATCATTTATCTTTTTGATCTTTCATTCAAAAAATTCACAAAATTCTAAAATTTTATTGTATTAAAACAACTGAAAGTGGGGGAAACTCACATTATGAATGTTTTTTCTCCAATGCATGTTGGCTACCATTATTGGCACCCCTAGAAATTCTTATGAGTAAAATATCTCTGAAGTATATTCATTCATATTTCCATTTTGTAGTATACCAGGGTGACTGGAATTGTCCAGCCATGACTTCCTGATCCACAGGCTTATAAATATGAGAAACACAAAGGCCAAATTCCCTGAATCATCTATCACAAGGAGTAAAACCAAAGAATATAGTTCTGATGTACGGAACAATATTGTTGAGCTTTACAAAATAGAAAGTGGCTGTAAGAAAATAGCTAAAGTGTTGGAAATTCCATCAGGGCAATAATTAAGAAGTTCCAATCAACTAAAGATGTTACAAATCTGCCTGGAAGAGGACGTGTGTCTATATTGCACACCAAGGAGGAGAGTTTGAGTGGCCAAAGACTCTCTGGGTTTGGTGCAAACAGGGATAAAAAAGTACCCCATGCCCATGTGAAAATATACTGCTGGATCTTTAATGTTGTTTGCCTATTTTTCTGCTGGAGGTCCTGGACATCTTGTTCATATACATGGCATCATGGATTCAATCAAATACCAACAGATAAAAAATCTAAACCTGACTGCCTCTGTAAGAAATCTTATAATGGACCATGTTTGGATCTTCCATTAAGACAATGATCCAAAACAAACATAAAAATCAACACAAAAATGTGTCACTGAGCACAAAATGTCTCAGTTCCCTGATCTGAACGCTGTAGAAAATGAGTGGGGGTGAACTGAAGAGAAGAAGCACCAACATGGAGCTGGTATTCTGAAGGATGTGGAGAGATTCTGGATAAAGGAATGGTCTCTGATCTCTTGTCAGGTGTTCTCCCAACTCATCAGGTGTTAAAGGAGAAAACTCAGAACTGTTATCTGGGAAAAGGATGTTGCAATAAATGGTGCCAATAACTGGCTACATGAAGTAGAGAAAAACATTTATTTCAATATGAGATTTCCCCTCCATTTTCCATTGTTTTACTTCAAAAAAAGGTTAGAATTTCATAATTTTTTTGAATGAAAGATCAAAAGGATAAACAATGCAGATTTATTTTCACAGCCACTTTTGCTCATATTTACCAAGGGTGCCAATATTAGTGGGTGGCACTGTACCTGAGTATTTTGTTATTTTGATGTTGTTATTAAAGACTGCTTATAGATTTTTTTCTTTTTCTTTGATGCAACCAGCACTGTGACAGTAACACTGTTTGAAAATGGACATGACATGGTAGGAAACCACCTACAGTTTAAAAATGACAATTTATAGACATTTTAAGAAACAAATAATTTACCTGTTGAGAGTGTATTGACAGTCTATGTAGATGAGCTCCAAAAAATCAATAATGAGTTGCCTTTAACAGTATTACACATACTGTCCATGTGCATGTATGTATATCACCTACAGAAAGGGCAGAATCAAGTGGAATGGGTCAAAGGCGAGACATACCATTTTGATGTCCCCATCAAATTTAAATAACAAATAGTGGCAAGTAAAGGGTCTAGGGTCTTAAATAAATTTTGAGTAAATAAAATATGGTTAAATAATATGCTACTGTCATTCAGCATAACAGAACCGTGGTTGAAAATGTCCCCATGGGGTAAAAATCAGGTAGCTAGTTAGCTAGCCAGTTAGCATCAGCTAACAGAATGTTTCAAATAGGCTTTTATAATTTTGTAATTCATAATTATTGATTCTATTTTTTTTTTTTTTTTCATTTTAAGCTAAAACTGCCTGTACTCTGATTTTGCTGTGAATGTTTAAAGCAAATAGCTTTGTCAGACTCGGGGGGCATTTTACCCCACCCATAGGGGACATTTTGCCCCATAGGTGGCGTAAAACACCTCCTTGGTACAAATTTAATTTTTGTTAAAAATCTATTAACATGAAAACTCTGGACATTTTTCATACTTGGTTTATAATTTATGTCATTGTCACTAAAACTATGATAAATTTTCTGAACACATTTAACTTTAAAAATTACACAGTCATCAAGAGGGGTGTTTTCCCCCACTCTACCCTATATTTATGTAAAAATGAAACAACATACTCATTCTGACCTGTACTTATTAAAATATATAAAAGTCAAAGTGATCATACTACATTTTATTATATTTTAAATGATTATAAAGTTCTTGCTGACAAATGGGTAAAAACTCCTCCTCACCCGTTGATTTCTATAAGGAAGCGATTGCACATCATCCCAGCAGATGGCAGTGTGCACATAGAATGCGAACAACTATTAAAAACAAAAAGAAGCAGCGAGATGCAGGGGTATGCCACATTAAATTTAATGGGTGCTTCTCAATATTCTTCTCCTGCTCCTCTGTCCTCCAACCCGAGGAATATGAGTACGGAAGTTTGATGAAGCTGGCCTATATATATATATTTAACATAATTCATTTATGGAGAAATTTGAGATAAAATGTTTATGTTTAATAGTGTTTAAAAAAAAGTGTAAAAAAATGTACAGAATCAAGTGGAAAGGGTCAAAGATGAGACATACCATTTTGATGTCCCCATCAAATTTAAATAACAAATAGTGGCAAGTAAAGGGTCTAGTTTTAAATAACTTGAGAAAATAAAATATGGTTAAATAATATTACATTGTCATTCAGCATAACAGAACAGTGGGGGAAAATGTCCCCACTGGGTAAAAATCAGGTAGCTAGTTAGCTAGCCAGTTAGCATCAGCTAACAGAATGTTTCAAATAGGCTATTATAATTTTGTAATTCATAATTATTGATTCTATTTTTTTTTTATTTTAAAACTGCCTGTACTCTGATTTTGCTGTGAATGTTTAAAGCAAATAGCTTTGTCAGACTCTGGACAAACTCTGGACATTTTTCATACTTGGTTTATAATTTATGTCACTGTCACTAAAACTATGCTAACTTTTCTGAACACATTAACTTTTGTCTCAGAAAAAAAAGTACAGTCCTTAAGAGGGGTGTTTTCCCCCCCACTCTACCCTATATTTATGTAAAAATGAAACAGCATACTCATTCTGACCTGTACTTATTAAAATATATTAACGTAAAAGTGATCATACTAAATTTTATTATATTTTAAATGATTATAAAGTTCTTGCTGACAAATGGGTAAAAACTCCTCTTCACCCGTTGATTTCTATAAGGAAGCGATTGCACATCATCCCAGCAGATGGCAGTGTGCACATAGAATGCGAACAACTATTAAAAACAAAAAGAAGCAGCTAGATACAGGGGTATGCCACATTAAATTTAATAGGTGCTTCTCAATACTCTTCTCCTGCTCCTCTGTCCTCCAACCCGAGGAATATGAGTAAGGAAGTTTGATGAAGTTTCATTTATGGAGAAATTTGATATAAAATGTTTATGTTTAATAGTGTTTAAAAAAAAAAAAATGTGTGTGTAAAAAATGTTATATTGTGTGTAAAGCCATCCAGGGCTAGATTTAGGGTTTGGGTAAGTGTAGAGGTTAATAAAACACAATGTAATAGGTAGAACATTTAATTTCATTAATAGTTTCCATTCTGAGCTGTATCCATTTTAGTCACAACCTATAGGAGAGACATAAATGCTAATGGTCAAGTAGCTGAGAATTTAATAGTGGAGAGGGAGCTGGTTTGTTTAAATGATGGGAGGGGAACAAGGTAATGGAGTCTGTGCTGGATTTGACACTAGTTATTAACAATTTGGCTAATGAGTGTAATTAGGAAGTATGGTCACTACCCCAGTAGTTATAACGTTGGATATTGAGATAGATAAAATGAGGAAGATGGGTATTTGAAAAAGAAAACTGTGGCTAAATTTGAGGAAATGTTCAAGGAAAGAATGGTAGCAATTGATACAAATCAGGAAACATCTTTAATTAAAAAAAAGTCTGTGCCATAATACATAAAAGCAGCATCAGAATCAATTTACAACAAGTAAAGGAAAAATGACAAGTAAAGCTGTTCCATGGTGGACAGACAAGTGTAGTAAAGCTGTGAGAGATAGAAATAAGGCTTTTAAACTTCTTAAGAGAACACGTGATTATAACTAATTATATCTAATATTATACAAGTAAGTTCAACCAGTGGTGAGGAGAACTATAAGGCCAGCTAAAAGAGAAAGCTGGCAAGGATTTTGCAGTGGAATTGGACAAAAACTCCAGTAGGTGATGTGTGTTTAGAAAAGGAAGAGGAACAATGGATTCTATTGTATGTTAGGGAAATGAAATTAGAAAAGTTCAGATAAATAAAGAATCAGTATAGCAGTATAGATGTTGAGGATTATGATGTGGAGAGAGGGGCTTTTGATAAAACTAAAAATTATTAATATAGGTGAGAAATAATGAATTGGATAAAAGAATTTATGGCAAACAGAAATATCCAGGTAAGAACAGGGAATTAAGTGTCAAATATATACCAGATAGAAAATGTTACTCCAGTCCTTTACTTTTTTCTATAATGATCAATAATGTTTTTAATCAAGTACAACAAGATACAGTATAGGTAGATTTCCTTTTGCAGATGATGGGGCTTTCTGGAAAAGGGGAAGGAATATTTTCTATATTAATAGGAAGATCCAAGAAGCAATTAGAAATGTAGAAGATGTAGATTGATGATTTAAATTCTCAATGAAGAAAACTAAGACAGTAAAGATAATAAATGATATTCATCTAAATTCTGATTCTGGCAAAATATCAGTGCTGGTACTACTAGATCTTAGTGCTGTGTTTAACACTGTTGATCATAACATACTTCTAGAGAGACTGGAAAACTGTGTTAGGCTTTCTGGGATATTCCTCAAAAAGTCATACTTAGAAGGAAGGGGTTATTATGTGAGTATAGGAAAGCATAAGTTTAAGTGGATGTCCATGAAATGCGGAGTCCCCCAAGGCTCAATTTTTCTACCACTCTTGTTCAGCCAGTATATGCTCCCACTAAGTCAAAAGATGAAAAAGAACCAAATTGCATAACACAGCTATGCAGATGACACCCAGATTTACCTAGCCTTATTGCCAAATGATTACAGCCCCATTGACTTCCTCTGCCAGTACATTGATGAAATAAACAGTTGGATGTGCCAAAACTGAAGTCATTGCATTTGGAAACAAAGATGAAGTTCTCAAGGTAAATGCATACCTTGACTCTAGGGGTCAAACAACTGAAAATCAAGTCAAAAATCTTGGTCTGATTGTGGAGTCAGACCTAGATGTTTTGTTACCAGTAAAGACTTGGAGAAACTTGTTCATGCCGTTCATGTCCATGAAGAAGGAAGGGCTGACAACTCCAGGGGGCCAGCTGACGGCAGTGGAGCAGGTGGCGGAGGAGCCCGAGGCGGAGACAGAGAGCTGATGAGCCAGGGTGACGAGGAGGATCTGCAGGGCCAAGGTGGAACAGATGGCTCTGGCGAACGATGTTGAGGCGTGGATCCGGAAGGCCACGGTGGAGTGACAGAGGACCAAGGTGGAGCCGAAAGGATGGAGGAGCCTGACGGAGCTGGAGGGACAAGGCGAAGCCAGAGGAATGGAGTCCCGAGGCAAAGGATGGTCGACAACAGACCAAGGCAGAGCCAGAGGGACGAGGGAGCCCGGTGGAGGAGGGAGCTAGGAGACATGGTGGAGCTGATGGGTCGACGGGCTAAAGTGGAGTCCTGGACTCAGAGGCTGAAGGCGGAGGCAGGGGATCCTCCGGTCAAGACGCCGATGGAGACTGGCAGACCCGCGTAAACCCACTGCACAAATGGTGGGCTGAGGGTGAGCAGAGAGGCTGCCAGATAACAGCGGGGGAGGAGGCAGGAGCGGGTAGGTATGTGGGTGATCGGGCATTTGTAAGCCTCCGGGCTCTCAGGCCTGCACTCTGGAACAAAAGGAACCAAAGCCCTCTCCTGGCGGAACTTGGGGACACAAGCCCTCACCCGGGGCTGCACTCTGGAACAGGAGCCTTCTCTGGGCTAGACATGGAAACAGGAGCCCTCTCTGGGCTTGACTTGGAAACAGGAGTGACAGAGGGCTCCGACGTAGGAGGGAGGAGAGGAGGCAGGTCGGCATACAAATCAATCAACTCTCCTTCAAAGTCCAGCAGTCCTTGATCTCTTATGCAGTGGGTGGAACTCCTCTCCGCTATCTCGCTGTCCACAGCATTATTCCTCGTTGCGAGCATTGTAGCCGGCTCTCGCACCTGGACGTCACAAGCAGCATCTGCTACGCGGCGATCTTTAGCTCTGTGCGCCGATGGCTTGCTCGTTGCGGTTGCGCTCCTCATCATCGGGGGCTCGGGCTTGAGCTCCGCA
This sequence comes from Labeo rohita, assembly GCF_022985175.1. Classification (NCBI taxonomy): domain Eukaryota; kingdom Metazoa; phylum Chordata; class Actinopteri; order Cypriniformes; family Cyprinidae; genus Labeo; species Labeo rohita. The sequence goes on along the minus strand of NC_066869.1, from coordinate 31,635,845 downwards.
CAGCAGGGAGATGGTGAGCTAGGCTCTGGGTCTTCTCTCCAGATTAGTCTAGTGGTGTCTGGGAGGTTGACGGGGCAGTGGTAATTGGCCCAATCCAGAACAGTGAGCTCAGCACAGCGTTGTTGAACACCATTAAAACGGCGAGCTGGCTGAACTCAACCGCATACTCCAGGAGGGGAAGGTCCTTGCGGCCGAGGGAGGTAAACATTAAGGCGAGGGGACCTATGGGGAAACACGAAAAAAACACTGTACAAAAAAACGGAAACAAAACAGGGGGAAAACATGGCACTACATTTTTTTGTTGTTGTTGGTCCGGTGTTCTGTCAGGGTTGCCTAATGTCTAGAAGTGAGGAACGTGGTGACATAGGAGTAGCAACAATAACAGTCTTTAAATATAGCTGCAAGCAGCAATTGCGGGGCCAAGCACAAAAGAGGCAGAATGAGGAGTTAAGCATGGCAAGGAGCAGCAGACCGACTACAACAGTGAGTAACTTAAGCCATTTTAGGATAATATCAGTTGAAATGGCTGAAAAATCATAAATACAACCAATCGTAATAAAATTTAATGGCTTATCACTTTTGACCAACAGGTGGTGCTGTTTTAAAATTGATGTGACGTGTTCTGTGTGAAATGACAATGACACACACAAAGTTTGCCGTCATTATGTCAAAGCTTTGCAGAGATACAGCCTCAGATGTAGTTTGGCATCTTTCCAGCAAATTTGTTGATGCGCTAAACGAAAACGGTTTTGCATATCGACACGAAATTCTTAACTTTTTGCCAGCATAGTCTGAAGATGATCTGAGTCAAATTTGGTGAAGATCGGACTAACAGTCTGGGAGGAGTTCGAAAAAGTAGGTTTTGTACATTAATCAAAATGGCGGACAGGAAGTTTGGCCAATTTTGGCATAATGGGTATCAATGTTCTTGACTTGACCCAAGGAATCTATTGGCATCAGTTTCATTCCAATAGGCTACTGTAAACAGAAGTTATTAGCATTTTTGTAAATTTCATTATTAATGTTTAGTGAATGGCGTATTACTTCTGACCCATAGGTGGCACTGTTACCAAATTGATGTGGCTTGGTCAGAGTGTGGTGACAATAGCACATATAAAATTTGGTGTCAATATGTCAAAGCTTTGCAGAGATACAGACTCTGATGCAATTTAGCATCTTTCCAGTAAGTTCGTTGATGCGCTAAACGAAAACGGTTTCGTGTCTCGACACAAAATCCATAACTTTTTGTCAGAATGGTCTGAAGATGATCTGAGTCAAATTTGGTGAAAATTGGACTAACGGTCTAGGAGGAGTTCGAAAAAGTAGGTTTTCAACATGAATCAAAATGGCGGACAGGAAGTTCAGCCAAAATTGGCAAAATTGGTATCGGTGTTCTCAGCATGACTGAAGGAATCTATCAAAATCAGTTTCATTTCAATAGGCTAATGTACGCAAAAGTTATTAGCATTTTTTAAAATTTCGTTATAACTTTTGACCACAAGGTGGCGCTGGCCCCAAAATTTTTATGTACATTCAGGGCATGGTGCCGAACATTTTTGTAATTAATGTCGAAACGATACGCTAATCCGTTCTCAAGATACAGCATTTTAAAGCTAAATTCAAAATGGCCGACACCCAAAATGGCTGACATGGGAAAATTGGATATGGTTCGACTCGGTATGACACACCGAATCTAAAGAGACCAGTTTTGTGATTTTTGGACAAATCATTCAGACGTTATAAAAAAAAAAAATAGCCATTTTTCGTATCTCCTGACCACTAGGGGGCACTGCACCGAAACACTGCAGGTAGGCTCAGGTCATGCTTGGTATAACACACACCAAGTTTGGTGTCAATATGCCAAACTGTTACGGAGATATAGCCTCACATTGATTTTTGCTAGCTTTTCGTAGAATTCTTTCGCGTGTTATTCGTGAACGGCTGGACGAATCGACTTGAATTCCATAACTTTTTGCCAGCGTGGTCTGAAGATGATCTGGATCAATTTTTGTGACAATCGGTGCAACGGCCTAGGACGAGTTCGAAAAAGTAGGTTTTATGAACAATTGAGAATAGCGAAAAAACTAAACCTTACGATTTTTTAATTTTGGTGTCCATTCGACTCGGCATAAGCCAAGGAATCAGAGGAAAAAATAATTTTTGTTGTGTGGCTTACGGTTCAAACGTTATTAGCATAAATCTTTTTAAAGTTTGGACAAGTGGTGGCGCTAGAGAGTTTGAGTTAGAGACTCCAAACTTGCTATGGTTAATGTTGGGACTGTCCTCTATCAGTGTGCAAAATTATACAACTTTCCCGCAAACGGTTCTATGGGCTGCCATAGACTTGCGGCAGAAGAGGAAGAAGAAGAAGAAGCGGAATAATAATAACGCCAACGGATACAATAGGTGCCACCGCACCTCTGGTGCTTGGCCCCTAATAATAATAACGCCAACGGATACAATAGGTGCCACCGCACCTCTGGTGCTTGGCCCCTAATGAACATACCAAAGGGGTAATACAGGCAGGTTTAGACACACGTAGCACCAGTCAACGTATAACACCGGACAAGGAAACATGGACACAGGTGAATCAAATGACTAATCAAACAAGGGAGAAACTGGGTCACAAAGAGCACATGGGGAGAAAAACACATACCGACAGTCCATGGGCGTGACACCGGCCTTCCCAAGAAGACCATTAGACAGCTTCAGCTCATCCAGAACACTGCTGCCAGGATTCTGACTAGAACCAGAAAATCAGAGCATATCACACCAGTCCTCAGATCCCTACACTGGCTTCCAGTCACATTTAGGATTGATTTTAAAGTACTATTACTAATTTATAAATCACTCAATGGCCTAAAACCTGAATACATTGCAGATATGCTCACTGAATATAAGCCTAACAGGCCACTCAGATCATTAGGATCAAGTCAGTTAGAAATACCAAGGGTTCACTCCAAACAAGGGAAATCTGCTTTTAGCTATTATGCCACCCGCATTGGAACCAGCTTCCAGAAGAGATCAGGGCCCGTATTCACAAAACATCTTAAGGCTAAAAGTAGCTCATAACTTGCTGAGAAAATCTTAAAAATAATGGGTCTATCAGTCCTAAATTTAGGACTCTTAAATGTTTGCTCTAAGAGTATTCCACAAAGTATTTTAGTACTAAAACTAGCTCCTAAATCTGTGAAATGTTAGTAGTGAAGAGGACTACTTACTAAGACCAAATCCCAACTATCCCAAAATGGCTGTTGCTAGCAATCTGCCTTTGAACTTAAACGTTTTAGAAACACTCTGCATTTATCTGCACACATATGTTTTCCCACACAACCTTTTTTGGTTTTGGAGGTTATACCAACTCCAACTTTTCCTTTGATTATATCTTTGTTGTCATTAACACGTTGGGCAAGAAGTAACAGCTGTCCTTGTGTCCAGTTTGGTTTTCTTTTACGTTTGCATGTCTTACTATCAGCCATGATTATTCCATTCTGTTAATAAAAAGGCTGTTTATATGCATATCAGCTAATTGTTTATGAGAAGCACACATATAAAAGGCTGACAGTCAGCTAAACATATACTTGTTTAATTAGTGACACTTAGCCTGCATTTTAAAATCTTTATTTGAATGTGGCAACATTTTTTTTTAAATGTATTTGAATATGGCTAAATAATATCGTGCTGTACAATATTTCTGTGAACAAATCTCTGACAGATACTCCTCTCCTATCAGCCAATCACTGTGTGCATAGTTAGTAATCAAGCTAACATCATCCGTAGCAACAAGGTCAACCCTCCCTTACTCTTAGCTTAAGACTTCTCTCTACTCCTTAAAAAAGTTTGTCTCATCAGGGCCCGTATTCACAAACATTTTATCTTACCACTAAGAGTTCTCCTAAATAGCAGTAGTTTTTAGCTAAGAGTTCTATCTTAAAACCTATTCACAAAGCTGCTGAGATAAACTAAGGAATAAAGAGAAGTCTTAAGCTAGCTTAAGCTAGCTAAGCTTAAGTAAGGGAGGAGTTGACCTCGTTGCTACGGATGATGTTAGCTTGATTACTAACTATGCACACAGTGATTGGCTGACAGGGGAGGGGTCTCTGTCAGAGATTTAGGCCTGTTCATAGAAATATTGTAGAGTGCGATATTATTTTGCTACATTCAAATGAAGATTTAAAATAAAAAATGCTGCCACATTCAAATAAAGATTTTAAAATACAGGATAAGTGTCACTAATTAAACAACTACAGGTGCATCTCAATAAATTAGAATGTTGTGAAAAAGTTCATTTATTTCAGTAATTCAACTCAAATTGTGAAACGTGTGTATTAAATTCATTGCACACAGACTGAAGTAGTTTTAATTGTGATGATTTTTGCTCATATTTAACAAAAACCCACCAATTCACTATCTCAAAAAAATTAGAATACAGTTTTTTTTTATTGGTCTTATGAAGTATTCTAATTTGTTAAGATGGGTGGGGTTTTGTTAAATGTGAGCCAAAATCATTACAATTAAAACCAAAGACTTAAACTACTTCAGTCTGTGTGCACTGAATTTATTTAATACACTAGTTTCACAATTTGAGTTGAATTACTGAAATAAATGAACTTTTCCATGACATTCTAATTTATTGAGATGCACCTGTATATGTTCAGTCTAAATGTCAGCCTCTTACATTCATGCTTTGCGTAAACAATTATTGAATATGCATAAACAGCCTTTTAATTAACAGAGTAGAATAGTCATGGTTGATAGTAGAGCTGGGCAATATGGCAAAAAATTAAAATCCCAATTGTAAACATGGACACGTTTGGCTGTAGAGAATGGGAATGTGACGTCAGCAACGCACTGCATTCTGGGACTTTCGGACACGGACACTACAGTCTAGACTGGGTAATAGTGAAGGTAGATGTTAAAATTTATATTGTACATTTAAAACACATTAGAATTAAGAACGCTTGCTGTGATATGAACTGCCATATCTGCTGTCATGACCGGAGTGGAGAACGGATCTAAAATGAAGTGCAATTTTATGCTTTTCAGCTTGAAACAACACAATGGCGAAAGCAGCTCAACGAAAATAAACAACTTCAAAATCTGGCTTTATCGTTTGTATTTATTATTTATTACAGATTCATAATTTTCCAATCCACTTGGATTTTTAAGTGCTCATGCTATGAACAACACATTTGGAAATGTAATTTAATTTGTGATATGACTTGTTGCGATCACTGTCCTTGTTCATAAAGCAACTCATCTGATTTACTATTCAGCAGCTCTTTGTAAGAAATTTGTAAGAAAACTTATTGAACTTTATCCCTTAATGAAATTAGGGCGTTATGATATATGATTAAATACATCAGCGTTTCTCAGTTCCAGTCCTCACATACTGTCACTATGCATATACTGCATGTCTCTGTTATTTAACCTGATTCAGATAACCAGCTAGTTCAAAGAGAGCTCCATGACTGAACTGTGTTCCGATTAACATGGTCCCTACACAATGTTCATTGCTCCCTACTCCCTCACAGTGTTGGGCAAGTTACTTCCAAAATGTAATACATTATATATTACTAGTTACTGTCTTTTAAAAGAAATTAGTTACATTACAATATTACTGTCCCTGAATTGTAATGCGTTACTATACTTTTAAGTTACTTTTGAGTTACTTTCACCAAAATATCCACAGAAGTATGACTAGGCACTATAAAATACCAAAATGTTATACATCCAGTGGAGGGTAATGAGGTAGGTCTACATAACATCAAATTATAAAATCATGTAAGTCTACATTAACGTTACTTGTAGTTTAGGTTAAACACAGATAAGCACAAAATTATTACATTCATAAATAAAGCGAAATGTTGTAATGTACAAACAATAAACACAATACTTTGCCTATAGACTATTTTGAGTGGTTTTCGGAACAAAACAAGAATTAAATATATAAGTTGCTAAACAAGTCAAAACGAATTAGGCTAAATTAAAGGGAAACTGAAAGCAAACGTGTTGTTCTCGCGCCTACCTCTCTCATTCAGCATGAAGCCAAGTAAATGTGTCCATATTCGCGATGTATTTGAGTCCTAAACTATTATTTATTAGTAAACCAGGCTTTGTACTTAACGCGAATAAAAACATCCTCACATGAGCAAATATGTGTTTGGCCCGACCTCAGGCTGCAGTACGCACAATTTTAATTAATCAGTGTATATGACTATGATATGTATATTGGTTGACTGTATTTTATTCTGATAATGAACAAGCTGCAACGTTTGCAATGCTGTATGTGTGTGCGTGAGGCGCCGGCGCGATCGAACAGTGGAGAACAACAACAACAAAAAATACTCTGTCATTTTTTGGTCATACAACTTAATTTTTGATGCTTGGTCAAGGACCAGCATCAACCAGCAAAGGACCAGCATAAACCAGCTAAGAACCAGCATAAACCAGCAAAGGACCAGCTTAAACCAGCACCAAAACATACCTAACCAGCATCCCAGCATCAAAACATACCTACCAGCATATGCTGTTTTTTTCACCAGGGTTATTAAAAGCTGCAAAAGAGAAATTTCGTGTCCAGACACTTCTTGATACGAGCGCGTCACACGTGAGCGGTTAATCACGTGCGCCGACATGTGGTTGGATTGTTCTTTTCTTTTTACTGTTATCATTGGCATATTGTTGAAGTGTCTAATTCTAAAGTTTTGTAATACTTCTATTCAAAATTGCGATGTTGTGAGGCAGATGGCCGGCAACAGCCATTTTAGGATAGCTTGTGGCTTAGTCTTAGTGCCTTAGGAGTCCTCTTTACTACTCCTAACATTTCACAGAATTAGGAGCTAGTTTTAGTGCTAAAACGCTTTGTGAAATACTCTTAGAACAGAAATGTAGGAGTCCTAAATTTAGGACTGACACGCCGTTATTTTTTTTTTAAGATTTTCTCCTAAATCGGTGAGTTATGAGCTACTTGTTAATAGGTTTTAAGGGAAAACTTTTAGCTAAAAACTTTTACTGGTAAGATAAAATGTTTTGTGAATATGGGCCCAGATGTGCTAAATTAAATCTAGACTCAAAACACTGTTTTGCTGTGCATTTACTAAATGAGCACTGTGCTACGTCTGAACTGATCGCACTATTCTTAACTTCTAATTCATTTAAAAAAATCCTTTATAAATAAACTTTGCCTTGCCTCGCAAACTATTTATGTTGCAGTTATCCAATCTGTATTTGATTATGGTTGTGTGGTATATAATTCTGCCTCAATAAACCTGTTAGAAAAACTCAATAAAATACAAGCTCAAGCTATGAGACAATGTTGTGGAGCATTAAAAATGACACCCATTCCAGCTTTACAAGTCTTGTTTGGAGAGATGCCACTAGAAAATAAAAGGAAACAATTAATGATCAACTACTAGGCTAACCTCCAGGGGCATAAAGATGAACATCCTACAAAACAAGCCTAGTTCTTTTATGACACTTTAGATGGCGCAGGCTGATGGGCGTTAACGTAACTGATGATATTCACAGCCTTATACTATTAACTTGGCACAAGCTGGTTGGTTCGTATCGTGTACGCAGCCAATGAGTTTGCACGTTTACCTTTAAATAGCTGGTTGGCATCAGAGCCGTATAGAGAGTATATACACAGTATGTGGCACTGCTGAGGTGGTATGGAAGCCCAGGTTTCTTTGACAGTTGCCCTCAGCTTATCTGGATTTTTGGTCTCGTTTCTAATTTTCCTCTTGACAATACCCCATAGATTCTCTATGGGGTTCAGGTCTGGTGAGTTTTCTGGCCAGTCACATGTGTCTATACGGCTCTGGTTGGCATTGAGCCTTTCGCAGCACACTTTCAGAGTTCCACTGAAACCGTCCACCTTTGTCATCTGCATTTTCGGTGTCGGAGCCCAATATCCCCAGTGTGTACAAATATATTCAGAAAGCATAAAAGATCCAGAGCATCAAATAACTGAGGCTGTAAATCAGTGGAATAGTGAAATAAAGAGAACTTCAAATCATTTGGCAGTCTACAGAAATGGTAGCAATACTCTTGTTACAGTGGGTAGAGGAACATAAACCTGAGAATGTTTTCATTTGCTCTGACTCTTTCAGTCTTAAAAAGTTTGAGAACTTTTAGATCTAGCTACCAAGATATAGATTTGAAGGCTTTTATAAAATGGTCAAGTGAAATAAATAGTAAAGCTTTCTTCGATTTTATTAGGGATATGGGGCTGAAATATAGAATATAAAACTCTGTTCCACACTCTGGAGCAAAAGGTGGCAGTAACGCACCTATTATGCTGGTTGCTAGCCGCCGTTAAAAACCAAGAAGAAGAAGAAAAGGAGTATATAGAAACCAGGTATAATGATACAATACAGATATACACAGCTGCATCCAAAGATCCAATAACTGGCAAAACAGGGGCAGCTGTATTCATCCCAAAATACTGTAAATAAATATTAACATCCAAAAAATAATTTCAGATCACCTATCAGTCTTCTCAGCTGAAATAATGGCCATTATTTTAGCACTACAATGGGTAGAGGAAGTTAAGAAATACCACCGTGACACCCACAGGACCCACAGGTCCATTGAAGGACCCATAGGATAGTAATTTGCTCAGATTCCATGTCCTCCTTGTCAAGTATTCAGAGTGGAAAATCTGTATAAGATCTTTTTAATGAAATAAATCATTATTATATAAATTATATAAATCATTTCAATTTTTAGAGTACCTCAACAACAATGACAACAACAACATAAATAAATAAATAAATAGAAATTGTACAGGATTATGTATACATTGTAGAGAAGTAGAAAATGTAAAACACATACTCTTGATATGTAGAAAGTACTCTAGAGTCTGTAGAGTCTGCCTGGAGCTCAGCTTTTAAATAGGATTTTATTTTATTTTATTTTGTATTTTATTTTTCACATAGTAGCTTTTATCAAACTTTATAAAATTTGACTTTAATTTGAGTTCACAGCTCAGTCCAGTAGATGGCGGTAATGCACCTCGTTTGTAAACTGACAATAAAAACCACAGAAGAAGAATAAGAAGCCAAAGAAGAAGAATAGGAGATGCAGAGGCTGGAATCTTCTTCTTTTAGGGTATTGTATAAGCTCGGTTGAGTGTAGGTTACTATAATAGTAAATAGACCATAATACGAATAACATTGCGGGGATTTGAATAATAGCGAGCTAAAACAGATTAGTCATAGTTAAGGCTACAACGCAATGGCAAACCGTAACCTAAAACAGGTGAATATTCAAAATAGTGCAACATCCCCGCTCCCACAGAATGTAAAGCGCACCACGGAATCTCCAACAGATTCTAGCGAAAAGATGGAGCCAGCCGCTCCATCACCACGAGACCCCAGTCCTCCAAACACTGAGCCTCAAGAGATGACTTTAAACCTCAAGAACTTCAGGAGACCTGGAGAGAAAACATTCACTCAGCGGTGCAGACTGTTTGTCGGTAATCTCCCATCAGATATGACGGAGGAAGATTTTAAGAAGCTGTTTTCCAAATATGGCGAAGCAAACGAGGTGTTCATCAACCGAGAAAGAGGATTCGGCTTTATACGCCTGGTAAGACACTTCCAAAACATATATGCAGTAAAGCAAAGTCTGATAGCTTATTTTTAGAGCATGGTTCATAAATGTAGTGCATGCATAATTATTAGGCAAGTTGATATTTTGATAACTTTTTTTCCAAGCACATTTTACCCATTTTAATAACTACTTTTCATTTTGTATTCATTTTGTAAGTTATATAATTGTCCATGAATACTGGAAGTGAAAACCCTCTTACATTCAGGTCTGCATGATTATTAGGTAGGTTTTCTTTTACAAATAAAATGAGTCAAAAAAGACATTTAACTTAGACTGAAAAATATATATATATGAAGAGTTCAGATGCAAAAGCCATTAAATCCATCTGACGCATTTCTTTCTGCCTACTTTGTATAGGTTTCTATGTAAGTACTGGTACTTCTGATTGGGTTGAGGCTGGAATTTTGTGAGTTTGAAGTAAAAGTATTTGATGGATGTATAATATGTGTCAGGAGCATTCACTCAGTATCATTATCTAATTTTTGACCGAGATGGCTTTTAGCTGGTTTTGCATCTGAACTTTTATATATATATATATATATGTATATATGTGTGTGTGTGTGTATATATATATATATATATAATGCCCATGAGAAATATTCAAAACTAATGCAATACAGAAACTGCAGAGTTAAGGCATGACCATTGGACAGGAAAATGCTCATTGGGTCAGCACGGTCAGAAAAAAATGGTGGAAAAGAAAAGACATGTTAACTGCAAAAGAATTAAGAAAGAATTAAGGTGAAGAATTGGATGTAGAACCATCAGGAACCGTTTAGTCTCCAGTGCCCCATTTTCCAAAACTGGAACCTACCTGTAGTCTCCAGAAGTACAAGGTGTCAGATTCTCAGACTTTGCTTGGGAGTTCATTATTAGTACGTCTCCTGTCCTGAAAAGTCTGTTTTGTAGAGATAAGAAAAAAAATTCAAACAGTGGTACAAGAGGATGTGGTGCTAGTCCTTCAAGAGTCACTCTCAATTTATCGGTCTTTTAAAGTCTATTAAAAAGTCAGTCTTCTTGCATTTCACAACATTTCAGCATGTTATACTTAAGTGAGGGTCATTTTTGTAGCATTTTTTTTTTTTTTTTTTTGTTTGAGAATCTGACCCCTTGTACTTCTGGAGACTCATGGTAGGTTGCAGTTTTGGATAATGGTGGTACTGGTGACTAAATAGTTCCTGATGATTTCACACCTAATTCTTCAATGTTTTTTTTTTTTTTTTTTGTAATTATTATTATTTTTATTTATTTTATTTTTATTTAATATTATTATTTATTATTTATTATTATTATTATTTTTTTTTTGCAGTTAACATGTTAACTCCACCTGCTTTTTTCTGACTGTGCTGACTCAATGAGAATTTTGCTGTCCAATGGTCATGCCTTAACTTTGCAATTTCTGTATTGCATTAGTTTTGAGTACAATATTGAATATTTACACTTCCAGCCCTCATGGACAAATTATGTATCACTTATAAATGATTAAATACAAAATTAGTATTAGTTATTAAGACTAATGTAGTTTGGTACTGGAAAAAAGTACTTGGGGGAAAAAATATGATCAGAATATCAACTTGCCTAATAATTATGCATACACTGACTGTAGTTGCATGTGGTTGTACTTTTTGTTTTCTAGTCTTTTTAACTGTGTTATTATGTTTAGGACCAAGCGATTTTCTTATTGTAACCCTGTTGACCCCAGTGACTTAAGATGTCTACATAGCGCTTTATATGTGACACGCTATTTTGAGGTCTTGGAGTCTTTACTACCGAGCTGATCAATTGAAGTGGATGTACTGTATTTGGTAAAGGGGGCATCTAAGGGTTCGTTTAAGCCCTGTGAACAAACGTGATCTCAGACCCCCCTAAAAGGACCCAAAAGCGAACCATACTCAGACTACCTCCGGAAGTAGTCGGAGTATGGTTTATTTGAGGGGCTGTTTGCGGTTAGATTTCCTTGTGATTTGTGAAAGTAATAGCATTGGGAATCGAAAATCGATTACAGTTCCAAAATCGGATACTTAAGTGCGCGCCTTATTTATATTTTGGCACCAACGTGACAAAAAGCACTTTTTTTAACAGAACACTATTCAAACACCATCATGATTGTATTCCTAAATTGCAATTCAGAATTACAATTACATTGTTCATCTGTGTCATTCGTAAACCTTTGATGTGTGTGATCATGTCTGTGCAGTGAATGATCACATCAGTGTGATTTGAACATTCAAACCTGCGTTTGTGCTGCCGCTGACTTGAAGAGAGTAGCTGTCATGTACATGAATGAAACAGCTTCACAGTCTAACAATATAAACTCGGATTTGTACATTAGCGATAAAAAAAAAGTAGCTAAATCAACTTTTGAAAGTAATTTGACACTTCAATTATGCCAGTAGGTGGTGAAAAGGGGCTGTTAAAATGTCTTGAATCATTCAAGAGATTTGATCACAAATGCTGATGCATCCAGTAACAATACAAGTACACTTTGAGTGAGTCATTGAATCATTCATTCATAAATTACATGTGATTTGTTTAGTTGTCTATTTTTTTTCTTTTCTTCAGAATCTTGAGAGAACCAGAGTCTCTATTTAAAAAAAAAAAAAAAAAAAAAAAAATAGAAACTGTTTATCCAGAATCATGTTTATGGTATTCAGTTGCAACTAAATGTTTTGCAAAAATGAGACAGAGTAAATATGTTTGATATCATTTTTTTTTTAATCACATTGGAATCGAAACTGGGAATATTGGTCTGTTCTGTGTTTTTTAGCACTCCCCTCTTGGCCTCTTCAAACTGTCTCTGTTCAGTTAGACATTTATTGAGCACTTGACTGAGTACTGACTCTCCTTCTCCCATCAAAAACGTGATTTTAAACGTATTATAAAGCATCGTGGCTTTGTTCATCACATCCTGGCTGGCTTTGAAGCTGCGGATCTGTAAAGACAGTATAAAACCCTGATTCATATTCAGTCAACATTTTTTTGTTGTTGTTGTTGTTGTTTTTTGTTTTTGTTGCAGGTGGTATACAATCTGTGGGACCCGTTTTCATTTTTTTATCAGAGAAAAATTATATAGTTCATTATTTTTTCAGACTCATTGGCCTTGGCTCATTTTCTGTGAAGAAAATATCTCGGAACAAATTTTCAATGATCACACACTGTACACCCCCTACACATTTATATTACATACAGGATGTTTGGGACCACTGGACCTGGGGCTAATAAAAGTGTGTGTGTGTGTGATTGAGAGAGAGAGAGAGAGAGAGAGAGTGAGTGTGAGTGTAAGTGAGTTTTGAGTTTCTGCCCCTGCCGTTCCCGCACAAGTTTGTAGCATTTTAATTCATAAATGTGATCTAACAAAGATAAAGAGCAAATATTAACCATATATGCTGTTTATATTGCTTGTCATCTTAACATAAAAATGATTGATTGTGTTGAATTAAAAAAACAAAATTGCAGTGGGTCCACCAAACCCACGAACACTGAATAACAAAAATATGAACCCCACACAAGGGTTAACTATTTAAGTGTAAATATATGTAGAAAAAGTGTAAAAGGATTTACAGCTGATTCTACGTTGTTGGTTAGCCTCTTTAATCTTGAGCTGATAGTTCTATGATTTGTTTCTTCAACAAGAAATTACTCATTACTAGAAAAAGCAATTTCCTATAAAAACACAATCCGACTTTTGTGTTTTTAAACTTTTATGTTGCGTTCAGGGATACATATACCACCCTTGTGTTATGGTTTTGAAAATAAATTAAAAATGGTTACAAATGATCTCAGCATTAAGGACACAGATCAACACATTCACATGTACTTAAGATGTAATGTAAAAAAGCATAATGAGTCGCAATTCATTGTTTGTGTGCTGTTTGAGAAGTGGATTTATGTGTGCACGCTTTAGGTGGGATCCATATTTGTGCAAGTTTGTACTGTTTTTTTTTGTTTTGTTTTTTTTTTAAACTGGATTCTTGTGAAGAAGACCACAAAGACATGAGTGTGCTTACATGTGTTTGTAAATGGTTGCTTGCAGCATTTAGGCATCTAGATTTTAAATTGTCACTGTTTTGATTATTCAGGAAACAAGGACACTTGCAGAGATTGCTAAGGCTGAGTTAGACGGTATGATGCTGGGGAACAGGCCCATCCGTATTCGTTTTGCCACACATGGGGCTGCACTCACAGTACGAAACCTCTCTTCAGTGGTGTCAAATGAGCTGCTGGAACAGGCCTTCTCACAGTTCGGCCAAGTTGAGCGGGCAGTTGTGGTGGTTGATGACCGAGGCCGACCTACAGGGAAGGGGATTGTGGAGTTTGCCAACAAGCCTGCTGCCAGGAAAGCCTTGGACCGCTGCGCAGATGGAGCCCTTTTGCTTACAATGTAATAACTATTGATTTTCTCAGTGTGATCTATGTAAATTAGCGATTAACCTGGCTTAAGATATCAAATATGCCAAGTCGAATAAGAGAATGTTTAAAGTGACTGGTCTTTATGCCTTGTCTATATATATACAATGGGTACGGAAAGTATTCAGACCCCCTTAAATTTTTCACTCTTTGTTATATTGCAGCCATTTGCTAAAATCATTTAAGTTCATTTTTTTTTCTCATTAATGTATACACAGCACCCCATATTGACAGAAAAACACAGAATTGTTGACATTTTTGCAAATTTATTAAAAAAGAAAAAATGAAATATCACATGGTCCTAAGTATTCAGACCCTTTGCTCAGTATTTAGTAGAAGCACCCTAATCTAATACAGCCATGAGTCTTTTTGGGAAAGATGCAACAAGTTTTTCACACCTGGATTTGGGGATCCTCTGCCATTCCTCCTTGCAGATCCTCTCCAGTTCTGTCAGGTTGGATGGTAAACATTGGTGGACAGCCATTTTTAGGTCTCTCCAGAGATGCTCAATTGGGTTTAAGTCAGGGCTCTGGCTGGGCCATTCAAGAACAGTCACGGAGTTGTTGTGAAGCCACTCCTTCGTTATTTTAGTTGTGTGCTTAGGGTCATTGTCTTGTTGGAAGGTAAACCTTCGGCCCAGTCTGAGGTCCTGAGCACTCTGGAGAAGGTTTTCGTCCAGGATGTCCCTGTACTTGGCTGAAAAACACCCCCACAGCATGATGCTGCCACCACCATGCTTCACTGTTGGGACTGTATTGGACAGGTGATGAGCAGTGCCTGGTTTTCTCCACACATACCGCTTAGAATTAAGGCCAAAAAGTTCTATCTTGGTCTCATCAGACCAGAGAATCTTATTTCTCACCATCTTGGAGTCCTTCAGGTGTTTTTTAGCAAACTCCATGCGGGCTTTCATGTGGCTTGCACTGAGGAGAGGCTTCCGTCAGGCCACTCTGCCATAAAGCCCCGACTGGTGGAGGGCTGCAGTGATGGTTGACTTTCTACAACTTTCTCCCATCTCCCGACTGCATCTCTGGAGCTCAGCCACAGTGATCTTTGGGTTCTCCTTTACCTCTCTCACCAAGGCTCTTCTCCCCCGATAGCTCAGTTTGGCCGGACGGCCAGCTCTAGGAAGGGTTCTGGTCATCCCAAACGTCTTCCATTTAAGGATTATGGAGACCACTGTGCTCTTAAGAACCTTAAGTGCAGCAGAATTTTTTAACCTTGGCCAGATCTGTGCCTTGCCACAATTCTGTCTCTGAGCTCTTCAGGCAGTTCCTTTGACCTCATGATTCTCATTTGCTCTGACATGCACTGTGAGCTGTAAGGTCTTGTATAGACAGGTGTGTGGCTTTCCTAATCAAGTCCAATCAGTATAATCAAACACAGCTGGACTCAAATGAAGGTGTAGAACCATCTCAAGGATGATCAGAAGAAATGGCCAGCACCTGAGTTAAATATATGAGTGTCACAGCAAAGGGTCTGAATACTTAGGACCATGTGATATTTCAGTTTTTCATATATATATATATATATATATATATATATATATATATATATATATATATATATATATATATATTATATACATATTATATACATATTATATACACATACATATACATATATGTATATGTGTGTATATATATATATATATATATATATATATATATATATATATATATATATATATATTTTTTTTTTTTTTTTTTTTTTCGTTCAGGTCCCCTCGTCCGGTCATTATCGAGCCAACAGAACAGTTTGATGATGAAGATGGGCTACCAGAAAAGCTGTTGCAAAAATCAGCACAGTATCACAAGTATGTCACAAGACCATGTAGATTAATTGTATTCAGTATGTTGACAGTAAAACTTAGGAGGAAAAAAAAGAATGTCTTATTGGAGTTTTAAATTAGCTGTAAATTAACCACAACAATCTGTAATACAGAGAAAGGGAGCATCAACCACGCTTTGCACAGCCAGGAACCTTTGAGTTTGAGTACTCATCTCGCTGGAAGGCTTTGGATGAAATGGAGAAACAGCAGAGGGAACAAGTCGAACGGAACATACAAGAGGCAAAGGAGAAATTGGAGGCTGAAATGGAGGCCGCCAAACATGAGCATCAACTCATGATGATGAGACAAGGTAGTATGCAGCTATACAACATAAACGTTTTCTGAAAAAACTATTTATAATATTTTGAGGGAAATACTTAAGTATTTGGATATAATTATAGTTTTTGTGTTTGAGAAAACAGCTATGCATTGTTTTAGTTATATTGATACTGAGACGAAAACAGACAGGAGTGGACAATTAGTGTCATACTACATTGTTGTGTCTATTTTCCCTCCTTCAGGGAAAAGTACTGAAGTTACGAACTTTGTAAAAAGAAATTTTTGTGGATTTATATCAACAGATCTAATGAGACGTCAAGAGGAACTGCGGCGTTTGGAGGAGCTGAGGAATCAGGAGCTGCAGAAACGCAAGCAGATTGAAATGAGGTGTGCTTTTGTCTGAAAGTATTCTCTGTATTAATGTAAGCTATGTTATACATTATGGGTAAAATGGTTTAAATTGTGAAAGCAGGTAGTCTGAGCTGGTGTGATTGAGTAATCAAGTTAATGTATCACAATGGTACTGCATTTTATGCTCCATTTATGCTCTCTACTAGGTATGCAACAATACAGTTAGTCCACGGTTCAATACGTACCTCGGTTTTTAACCACGGTTTTCGGTTCAGTTCTGATATCTTGCCACTTCAGTGTGGGTTTTTTTTTTTTTTTGCAACAAATTAACAAAATATACTCTTGAAACCTCTGTACACTGGAAAAAGCGTGGTTTAGTATATGTCTGCATAATTTTTCTTTTAAGAGAGGTATTATTTTTTTCGATTTTTACTCAAAATAGAACGGGTTTCATTCATACTGGACGCCATTCATAGAGGGCGCCCTCGTGCGGAAAATCCACATATGCGTCAAAGAAGTAGTGCTGATGACGTTCCGTTCCAGCTTCTCTAATATGGATAAAAGCATCGCTATTGCTGTAACTGATTAAAAACAAGATATAACGTTAAACGTTTTGAATGACGAAATGTAAGGACAATAAACACTCGTCTGCAATAATATATGGTTTATCTGTGTTCTTCAAGCCATCTTGTGTATTTTCATAGGCCATTGCTAATCGACATACATTGAATATGAGTATAGAATTTATTGTCTGCCTCATTCTGTGATGATAATCCACATCAGATCACATAAGGAAGTTATTTCAAACACTGGAATGACGTTGTGAATTAAAAACAAGTCATAATGTTTTTTATAACTTTTGTTTTTATAACTCTTTTGTTGGACAACAGGTTTAGAAAGGCTTATCTTTGCATGTCATTAGAATGGAAGATGCTCTGCGTGTGTTGCTTTTTCAAATATAAGCGGGGAAACGTTTCCTCATTTCAGCACGTGAAATCGCGGGCACACATACAGCAAATTCCGAGTGAAATAAAACAAGGAAGTTATTTAAATGCAAAACCGAAAAACCGCAATTCAAAAGCACGTATTGAGCCGTGGAGGTCGTACCAAACGGTTCGATATTATATTGAGTATTGTGACATCCCTACTCTCTACAACAGAGGTCTTTAAACCTATTCCTGGGAACCCACTATCCTGAAGAGTTTAGCTACAACCCTAATCAAACACACCTGAAGTGGCCAATTAAGGTCCTCAAGACTGCTTGAAAATTGCAGGCAGGTGTGCTGAAGCAGGTTGGAAATAAACTTTCCAGGAGAGTGGGTCCCTAGGAGTAGGGTTGAAGACCTCTGCTCTACAATGTCAGACACATAACGATAATTAATATTGTTAGCCTTTGGCTTGACTATGTTATCATATAGCTAATAATGTGTTGCTAATGTTACACAAACTGCTAATGTGTTGCTAATGTTACACAAATGTTCCTGTTCGCCATCTCAGATAACTACGTTCTAAATACAACCATCTTTAGGAAAAAACACTTTGCTAATGATACAAAAAGCACCACCCCGCATTAATGTCATCATTAATTTTGAAATATTTCCACACCGCTGAGCCTGACATTCTGTTGCTGCTGCCGGAGTCTCTGTGCACTGAAAATTCTGTCGATGACGTCATGGGGGATCAGTCTTTGGTATTGGAGTGTTTTCACGATTACGAGTACATGAGCTCAGTATTGGGCCAGATGCCAGTATCGGTATCCCTAACTGAAATATATATTTTCCTCCAGTATGATAAGAATGGGGCAGGGTGGAAAGTGATGAAAAGCGATCAAAGAGACGGTGCCTATATATTAGAGGTCAACCGATATTGGATTTTACCGATATCGATAACTAGGTTGGACCACACTGGCTGATACCGATTAATCGACCGATAGTTTTTAAAAAAAGGATACTGAACAGAAAATAAATAGTGCTCCACAAAAAAAAAAAAAAAAAGTAGCTTACTTGAACCATACTTTGTAAATGAATACAAATATTAATATTAATTATACATTGATCATTACAGTTAGTTCATTGTTCATTAATGTTAACAAAAGCAACAATTTTTTTTAAAAATACATCAGTGAATGCTGAAATTGACACACTCTAACAAGGAACAATACTTCTATTCTACAGCTTTTATCAATCTTAATGTTACAAATGGACTCATATTGTAAAGTGCTACCATTACATCAACAATCAAGCTAAAGATGGCCATCTTTAAATATCTACACAAAGGCCACAGTACTGAAATTGCATACATATGGATATTGTGTACTTTCACAATTTAACTGCTTCTATTCTAGAACATTTGTGGTTATCTAATCAAAATATAAAATATGTTAGTCACACAACGGGCAAAAGTACAGCACCGCGTCTAAGAACTCGCAGCTATCCGGTATCACACACACTGGACACGTCGCATTCAATTCAAGCGGCAGTCTACAAGACTTTATTTGATCATATACTGCTATAGTATATTATATTATATAGTATATAGTATAAGTATACTGCTGTCATTTCTCTACTAATGCAACATCTAGTCAACAAATTCATGGCTTAGTAATGACATGAAAACATGCACTACAGTACACACCGTTTCGTTGTCGATGTTTTAAATCCGCCTTTGAAGTGTCCCGCTCTGTGCAGCACGCAGTGTCACGCCTATAAACAAACAGCACGTGCTGTCAGTGATTTCCGCCACTAGAGGCCGCTCTTGTGCTGTATAACAAAGACTATAGGGACTTAGCTGTATAATGACGACTTTCTCAGCCGCTCCAGCAACGGACCCAACCTGGAAAAAACTATCGGCATGGATTTTTTCCGATAACCGATAGTTCCGCCAATCAACTATCGGTGCCGATTAATCGGCAAAACCGATACATCGGTCGACCTCTACTATATATACTGTGGGAAAACTGGGGTTTATTTACATGATGAAAGTAGTAGGGGGGAAAAGTCAATTTAAATCATAAATCTGAATTTTTTTATTTTTTTTTAAGGCTGTATCGCCCAGCCCTAGTGTCATTATTAGGGCTGCTGCTTCTTCTTCTTCTTTTTCTTTTTCTTCTCCTTCTTCTTCCGCTTCCGCTTCTGCTCTGGAAGTCTATGGCAGCCCATAGAACTGTTTGCGGGAAAGTTGTGAAATCTGGCACACCGATAGAGGACAGTCCCAACATTAACCATAGCAAGTTTGGAGTCTCTAACTCAAACTCTCTGGCGCCACCACTTGTACTTTTTCAAACTCGTCCTAGACGGTTTGTCTGATTTTCACCAAAATTGGCTCAGATCACCTTCAGACCATGCTGGCAAAAAGTTATAGAATTCAAGTTGATTAGTCAAACTGTTCTCGTATAATGCACAAATGAATTCTACGAAAAGCACGCAAAAATGGTTGTGAGGCTATATCTCCGCAACGGTTTGGCATATTGAGACCAAACTTGGTGAGTGTCATAACAAGCATGACCTAAGGCTACCTGCAGTGTTTCGGCGCAGTGCCACCTAGTGGTCAGGAGATATGATAAATTGCTCGTTTTGCTTATAACTTCTGAGTAGTTTGGCCAAAAATCACAAAACTGGTCTCTTTAGATTTGGTGCATCATGCTGAGTCCAACCATACCCAATTTTCCCATGTCAGCCATTTTGAATTTTGTCCAAAAATGCTATATTTTATGAACGCATTGACGTATCATTACGAAACTCTGTATGTGTCTTCGGCACCATGCCCTGACAGTACTCAAAAAGTTTGGGGGCAGCGCCACCTTGTGGCCAAAAGTTATAAAGAAATTTACAGAAATGCTAATAACTTCTGCTTACATTAGCCTATTGTAATGAGTGATCTCAACAGATACCTTGGGTCAAGCCGAGAACATTGATACCCATTATGCCAAAATTGGCCAAACATCCTGTCCGCCATTTTGATTAAAGTTGAAAGCCTATTTTTTCAAACTGCTCCTAGACCGTTAGTCTGATTTTTACCAAATTTGACGATCATCTTCAGACCTTGCTGGCAGAAGCTCTGTATCGCTGTAAAGCTTTGACATAATGACACCAAACTTTGTGTGTGCCATTGTCACCTCACACAGAACACATCACATCAATTTGAAAACAGCTATTGGCCAAACATCCTGTCTGCCATTTTGATTAATGTTGAAAACCTACTTTTTCGAAATCCTCCTAGACCGTTAGTCCGATTTTCACCAAATTTGACTCAGATCATCTTCAGACCTTGCTGGCAAAAGGTTTTGGATTTCGTGTCAATATATGAAACCGTTTTCGTTTAGCGCATCAACGAATTTGCTGGAAAGATGCCAAACTATATCTGAGGCTGTATCTCTGCAAAGCTTTGACATATTGACACCAAATTTTGTATGTGCCATTGTCACCCCACACTGACCACACCACATCAATTTAGTAACAGTGCCACCTATTGGTCAAAAGTGATAAGCCATTAAATTGTTCTATTATTGGTTGTATTTATGATTTTTCAGCCATTTCAACTGATATCATCACTTCAGGTGTGTTTTAACACAGTGACAAAGAGAAAATTTATTAGAAATGATCTTGGAGGAACAATTGTTGGTCCATCAATTTGGGAAGAAGAATACAGCCATTTCCAAACAATTTCCAAAGTCAATTCCATTTCCAAAGTCCATCATTCTACAGTAAGGAAGTTTATTCACATTCAAACATTCAAAACAAACTCCAATCCTCCCAAGAGTGGACGTCCCAGCAAATTCACCCCAAGATCAGAAAAATGGCAGACAACCCAAAAACTTCACTGCAGACTCTGCAGGCCTCAGTTAACATGTTAAATGAAAAAGTTCATGACCGTACAATTAGAAAAATATGAGATAAGTGTGGCATATTTGGAAGGCTTGCCAGAAGAAAGCCTCTTCTTCCATCAAAAAAAAAAAAAAAAAAAAAAAAGGTGTCAGTAAGTTTGCCAAGTTGCATCTAAATAAACTGTAAGACTTCTACAATAATGTCCTTTGAACAGACCAAAAGTAGAAAAAAGACCAAAGTAAAGATGTTTGGCCATAATGCACTGCGCCAAATTTGGTGAAAACCTAAAGAGCATAACAGCACAAATCCCTCATACTAAAAGCAAACACATGCTGGTGATTTTGTGCTTGTTTTGTAGCCACAGGACCTGGGCATCTCACAGTCATTGAGTCGTCCATGAACTCCTCTGTATAATAAAACATTCTCGAGTCAAATGTGAAGACATCCAACAGCTAAAGTTGGGCCAAAATTGAGTCCTGAAACAGGAAAATGATCCCAAGGACACTAGCAAATCTACAACAGAACGGCTGAAAAGAAAAGAATTAAGGTGTTGCAACAGTCCAGTCAAAGTCCAGACCTCATCCTGACTGAAATGCTGTGGCAGGAGCTGCGCATAAACAAATGCCCACAAACCTCAATAGACTGGATCAACACAGTGAATAAGAGTGGACAAAAATTCCTCCAGAATAATGTGAGAGACTGATAAAGTCTAAAGAAAATGATCACTTTAAGTTATTGCTGCTAAAAGTGGATTTACAGGCAGCAGAATCATATGGTGTCCAAACTTTCACACATGGCTTTTCCATTTTGGCTTAAATTTTGTTAAATAACACGGTGTGATTTGTCATGCGATGATGTTCATCTGGGGTTTTATTTTCCAAATTTTAAGACCTGCCAAAGACCAGTTTTTTTTTTTAATTTATTATTATTATGTCCTGATAATGGAATTAATAGGATGTCCTAACTTTTTCAGGAGTGCTAAAGTCCACATTGAAGGATATACAAGGCTTTATGGCTGGGTCTGGTCAGTCTGTGCATATGACCATGATCTCCCAAGCTTTACACACAGCTGGCCTGTATGGCAGGGTGGCATGAACGAAGCCTTTTTTCATTTGCGCTATGCAAAAACACATCTGGAAGAGTCTGATACCTTCTGGCAAAAGGTGCTTTGGTCTGATGAGACCAAAATGGACCTTTTTTTTTTTTTGACTGAACTTCAAGCGCTGTGTTTGGCGAAAAGCAAACACAGCACACCACCCAAAACGTACCATACCTACTGTGAAGCATAGTGGTGGCAGCATTATGTTGTCAGGGTGATTCTCTTCAGCTGGGACTGGGCGATTGATCAAGATTGAAGGGAAAACTGTTATTGCCAAGTACATCCAAATTTTTGAGGAAAACTTGTGTCCCTCTGCTAGAGAGCTGAAGACGGGGATGTCATTCACCTTAATTGAAACAGAAGTCCATAGCTGCTCACCACAAAATTTGACTGAACCTGGGCAATTCTGCAAGCAAGAATGGGCAAATATTCCCCAATCAAGGTGTGCAAAGCTAGTACAGACATTTCCAAAAATACTGATGGCTATAAACATGGGCGACATTTGACTCTTGAGTCAGGGGGGGCAACAAAAAAAAAATTCGGATAAGCATCAAAACAATCCCCTATTATATTGCAACGTACCAAAGCAGTCAATACAGCGCGGTCAAGAATAACTTAAAGAGGTTGTCAACGTTTACTAAAACTGTGGAGGTACTTTTGACTCTTGAATCTGGCAAAGCTTCCCGTTTTAAGTGTCAGTTGACAGCCTTTCATTTTTAACCAAATGTGCACGCTGCTTTTCTGATTTTCCCTGTCTTTTTCCCGTGTCACGTGAAATATATCCGTTTTGATTCGTTGTTACTAAAGGTGAAGCACATTAAGAAAAAATGAACGATCAGTTGTGGGACCATTTTGTCATAAATCGCATACTATTCATTCCTGAACTTTACCGTCCGTTACTGGCAATGAAATTACGCTACTGGTTGATATGTCCCGGTAAAGCCCAGCATTGCAGCCTGAGCCCGACAGGCCCCGACTTTTATACGCCGCGGGCTTCGGGCCAATTTTCACGTCATAGTTCAGACGCGGGACGGGCTTCGGTCCTGTTTTAGGCTTCTTCTTATTTGGTGAATGTCTAAAATATAAAAATATGGCGATGAAAAAAATCTGCTCTGGTGGAAACAACACAAGACTTCACTTTTTGCTTTCACTTTCGAGACCGGCTCGGAAGGCGTTTAGTGTCTCCATCAGCACCAGCAGTGAACGCGCCTTCAGCGCAGCTGGAACAGTTCTGCGTTCAAGCGCACACAATAGGCTAAAGCTTGCCGCAAAGCACCGGCAAAAGTTATTACCAAGAATGTGTCGGGGGAAATAGTAAGGAGATTTTTAAATTATTCATTAATAAACTAGTGTTTTCTGAGTCAGTGTCGCAAGGATGAAGTTGCAGTCCTGACTCGCCATCTCCTTTTTGGATGCGCCTTTAAAGAGAAATGCATCTTTACAGATTACATAATGAAATAGTTTTTGTTTTCGATTTACTTCATTTCGATAAGTTATAATTTAAAGCTTTCTATAGATATATGTATCATGTCTGTGAGTTATGTATTCGCTGAGTTTCGGTTCATTTTTGTGAAGCGCTCCTGTTGAGACCACAGACAGCGCATCATGTTTGTTTTCTTTATGTTAGAATCACCATTTGCAACGTTTTGTTGATATTGTGAGTGCACGCAAATAAAAGTAGGCCCTTTACAGTTTGGAATGATTTATCATTCTTACTTTTATCAGCAAAAATGACGGAATATTTAAAATGGTTTCCACTGAAAAAAAGCAAGTGATCGCGCTGGCGCCTCCATGTCCCGCAAAGCGGCTTTAGCTTAAGCTCCGCACAGATGATTTGATATGCGCCTAATAGCACACATTTATCTAGGTTTAACGTTTAAACTAACATTGATTTATACTTTAACTGTTTTATAACTGTAGATATTTTATCTTAGGCAAGTCGTGATGATTTGAGAAGGCAAAATTGATCAAACAGACTCTGATCAGTCTTCCGCGGGCCGCTTTGTCGTTACTTTAAAAAAAACAAAAGCTTATATTTAACGAACAAAAAATGCTTCAAAACGTTTAAATGAACTTGATAAAAAAACGAAATATAATCACTTTGCCATTGCATACAAAACTGGACTATTTTAATAGCTGAAACAGTAGTATAAGCTGTTTTGGGAGAAGAGGGAAAAAAGACGGGCTCGGGTCGGACTCGGGACAAGAATTCTGATAAGCTGTCGGACAAGGGCCGGGCGAAGAACGAATCCAGTATAAATATGCAGATGTCTTTGCGAAACATTGCACCGTATAAAAAGAACGTTTCATACAAATTCTGATTATAGCCTAGAAAGTGCGTAAAGCTCGCTCGTTTTATTACCACGAATAAAAGCGTCACTCATTTCAGTTCATCGCGATCTCAAAAGTTCTGTTATAATCAATGAAGCTCTCTAAACTACACAATGAGTCTGGCTATTTTGCCAGATCTTCAGTTGCTTTTGCTTTCGTTTGAGGGTATTTAGCACCGTCTAGTACCTCCGTACAACCGGGCCTGGGCATGGCAAACCCCTCCAATAGCAGTGTGGCTGACAACGGGGATGACTAACCATCTGGGGGGGCAACTTTTTTTTTTTCTTTCCCCTTCTTCTACATCAGTTACAAGCAGGTAAAAGGCCTGGAGTGTGCCATTTGTGTTTGGAAGCTGTTGCTCTGAACCCACATCGTGATCAAAGGAGTCCTGAATGCAAGTGAAACAGACAATTGTTAGGCTTCAGAAACAAAAGAAATCCTTCAGAGATATAGCAGGAACATTAGGAGTGGCCAAATCAATAGTTTGGTGCATTCTGAGAAAAAAAGGAACACACTGTTGAGCTCAGCAACATAGAAAGGTCTGGATGTTCACAGAGGACAACAGTGATGGATGACTGGATGATCCTCTCTATGGTAAAGAAAAACCATTTCACAACATTCAGCCAAGTGAAGAACACTCTCTTGGAAGTAGTCGGTTCACTGTCAAAGTCTACAATCAAGACTTCACAAAGGCAAATACAGAGGGTTCACCACAAGGTGCAAGGCCAGATTAGAATTTGCCCAAAAATGTCTAAAAAAAGCCAGACCACTTCTGGAAAAGCATTATTTGGATGGCTGAAATTAGGTTAAACTTGTACCAGAATGACGGGAAGAAAAAAGTATGGAGAAGGTTTGGAACAGCTCATGATCCAAAGCAATAGCATCTGTGAAACATGATGGCGCAGTGTGATGCCATTAGCATCCATGGCTTCCAGTGGCACTGGGTTACCGGTGTTTATTGATGACATGACAAGTGACAAAAGCAGCTGGATGAATTTTGAAGTATGCAGGGATATACTGTCTGCCCAAAGTCAGCAAAATGCAGCAAAGTTAATTGCACGGCACTTCATAATACAAGTGGATGATGACCCAAAACATACAGCAAAAGCAACCCAAGAGTTTTTGAAGGTGAAAAAGTGGAATATTCTGTAATGGCCAAGTCAGTCTCCTGATTTCAACCCGGTGGAGCATGCATTACACTTGCTAAAAAGAAAACTAAAGGCAGAAAGGCCAACAAACAAACAACAACTGGAGTAAGCTGCAGTAAAGGCCTGGCAAAGCATCACAAAAGAGGAAACACAGTCTTTGGTGATGTCCACGAGTTCCAGACTAAAGGCAGTAATTGCCTGCATAAGATTCTCAACAAAATAATTAAAATGAACATTTTATTTATGATTATGTATGTTTGTCCAATTACATACACACTCAGAAAAAAAAAGGCACGGTTCTGTTGCTGGGGCGGTACCCTAAGGTACAAAAGTGAAAACGTACATCTTTGTACCTTACCTACCCCTAAACAGTATATTTGTACCTTCAAGGTACATTTTAGTACTTTGAAAGTACATATTGGTACCTTTAAGGTATATATTAATACTTCAAAAGTACATATTTGTACCTTTTCACTTTGTACTTTAGGGTACCACCTCAGCGACAGAACTACCTTTTTTTCTGACAGTGTATGCGCTCCTGAAAATGGGGGGACTGTGTATAAAAATGGTTGTAATTCCTAAGCATTTTATGTTATGTTTGTGTTCAGCCTCTTGAATAAAAGCTTGAAGTCTGCACTTCAATTTCATCTTGATTGTTTCATTCTAATTCTATTCTGTTGGCATACAGAGGCAAAAATATAAAAATTGTGTCAGTGTCCAAATGTATATGGACCTGACTGTGTGTGTGTGTGTGTGTGTATACACTGACCAAAAGTATAAACGCAACACTTTTTTTTACTCCTATTTCTCATGAGCTAACCTCAAAGATCTAAGACTTTTTCTATGTACACAAAAGGCCTATTTCTCTCAAATATTGTTCACGAATCTGTCTAAATCTGTGTTAATGAGCACTTCTCCTTTGCTGAGATAATCCATCCACCTCACAGGTGTGGCATATCAAGATGCTGATTAGACAGCATGATTATTGCACAGGTGTGGCTTAGCCTGGCCACAATAAAAGGCCACTCTAAAATGCGCAGTTTTAATGTATTGGGGAGGTCCGAGTTGGTCCGAAAACCAGTCAGTATCTGGTGTGACCACCATTTGCCTCACGCAGTGCAACACATCTCCTACGCATAGAGTTAATCAGGTTATTGATTGTGGAATGTTGGTCCACTCCTCTTCAATGGCTGTGCGAAGTTGCTGGATATTGGCAGGAACTGGAACACGCTGGCATATACGCTAATCCAGAGCATCCCAAACTTGCTCAATGGGTGACATGTCCAGTGAGTATGCTGGCCATGCAAGAACTGGGATGTTTTCGGCTTCCAGGAATTGTGTACAGATCCTTGCAACATGGGGCCGTTCATTATCATGCTGCAGCATGAGGTGATGGTCGTGGATGAATGGCACAACAATGGGCCTCAGGATCTCGTCACGGTATCTCTGTGCATTCAAAATGTCATCAGTAAAATGCACCTGTGTTCGTTGTTCATAACATACAACTGCCCATATCATAACCCCACCGCCACCATGGGCCCCTCGCTTCACAACGTTGACATCAGCAAACCGCTCACCTTCACGACGCCATGCATGCTGTCTGCCATCTGCCCTGTACAGTGAAAACCGGGATTCATCCGTGAAGAAAACACCTCTCCAAAGTGCCAGACACCATTGAATGTGAGCATTTGCCCACTTAAGTCAGTAACGACGACAAACTGCAGTCAGGTCGAGACCCCAATGAGGACGACGAGCATGCAGATGAGCTTCCCTGAGACGGTTTCTGACAGTTTTGTGCAGAAATTATTTGGTTATGCAAACTGATTGTTGCAGCAGCTGTCAGGGTGGCTGGTCTCAGACAATCTTGGAGGTGAAGATGCTGGATGTGGAGGTCTTGGGCTGGTGTGGTTCTGCAGTTGTGAGGCCGGTTGGATGCACTGCAAAATTCTCTGAAACGTCTTTGGAGACAGCTTATAGTAGAGAAATAAACATTTAATTCATGGGCAACAGCTCTGGTGGACATTCCTGCAGTCAGCATGCCAATTGCACGCACCCTCAAAACTTGCGACATCTGTGGCATTGTGCCGTGTGATTAAAACTGCACATTTTAGAGTGGCCTTTTATTGTGGCCAGTGTAAGGCACACCTGTGCAATAATCATGCTGTCCAATCAGCTTCTTGATATGCCACACCTGTGAGGTGGATGGATTATCTCAGCAAAGGAGAAGTGCTCACTAACACAGATTTAGACAGATTTGTGAACAATATTTGAGAGAAATGGGACTTTTGTGTACACAGAAAAAGTCTTAGATCTTTGAGTTAAGCTCATGAAAAATGGAGGCAAAAACAAAAGTGTTGCGTTTTTAATTTTGGTCAGTGTGTGTATATGAATGTAAAGAGACCAGTCCTGTGTTTTTTTTTTTTTTAACCTCTTAACCGAACAGTTAAGAGGTTATACGCAAAAATAGCCATTTTTCTTGGGTAACCTCAGAGTGGAACTAGAACCACTAATGGATACAATAGGTGCCTGTGGTCCCTAAAATGCGAAGAAACATTTTGTCATGTCTCATTGACATGTGGTGTACTGGTGAACTTGTGTTTTGTTTTAAACATCTTACAGTGACAGTAATTTCTTCAAATTCAAAAAGTCCATGCATTTAATATCAAATATGAGCTATTTATGTATTCACAGAAAGGGGAAAAAAGCATTATTGTTACATATTATTACAAACGTATTATTATCTATTAAAAATTTGAACCAGGCTTTTCTATAAAACCCACATTACATGTGAAAAGATGTCTTTCAATTTTATCACCTAATCATCCACACAGGCCATTTGTACATAGACTTCAGTGATAACCATTATTATTATTGGTTTTACTGATTAGTTGTTGCAGTCCTAAATGAAAGCCTGCTAAATATTTGGAGTTGTACAAATCAAGTCAAATAAATTCTTTCCTTTGAAAATCTAATAATAACCATAACTGGATTCTGTGCATGTGCAGTTTAACTAAATTTGAGTTATATATGCTTAGGCATGAGGAAGAGAGACGTAGACGTGAAGAGGATATGATGCGCCATAGGGAGCAGCTTGACATGAGACGGCAACCAGATGGATTCAAACCCAGTTTCATGGAGAGTGTGAGTACAGGGAAAATGCTTCACATTCATTCTGATCTGATGTAAAGATTTATTTTAGCAGTATTTGAGATACTGACTAAAATGGTTACAAATCTGACAAAAAAAAAAAAAAGTAATTTGTGACTGTATTTAAAGGGGCTTATGAATTGAGATCATATTATCCTTGGTCTTTTGACATGTAAGAGATCATTATACTATTAAAAAATAAAATAAGATAATAAAATAAAAATAAGATTCAGAAATTCTTTGTTAGTCCAGAAACAGCTTTTATTGAAACCGAGTGCTGCAACCTTTGTTGCAATAGTAATAAATCTAAATCTAATGCTAATCAACATTTTTTCACTAATCTTGACAGCTGTAATAGTAAAAATTGGCAGAATACTTCCACATGTAATATTATACTAATATGAAATGCAAAGATGCTACTCATTGATGGGCATTTACAGTAACGTCTTATAGAAGATACGCTCCTGTAAACAGTGTGTTTAAATCAGAGGGCTAAAATGAGGGTAGAAGACCCTTGTGATATAATAGCTGCCATTGGTGACATTTGGTAAAACATTTTCATTAGGTATCATCACAATGTGTGTGTTAGTGTTCCGTTAAGCACAGTTGGGCCCATCATGTTTGATTCATGGACAAATTATTCTTAAAGGTTCTCTATTATATTCATTTACAAGTTCTTAATTTTATTGCTGTGGTCTGCACTTTTCACCCTCTGCCTGAAATGCTCGTTTTACTTACAGTATTTTTAAAGCCTGCATTTCCGAAAAGCCCAGTGTACTCTGATTACAGTTTTGCCCAGTCTGGTGTGAATGGTCAACAGTTCAGAGTGTGTCAAAAATGTATCAATAACTTAACATCCCTTATCATAATTAGGCTTCAGCTTCTTAGGAGTAGTCATATTACAAGCAAACTGTTCTTTTAAGGCAGACCAAAACCATAGTAATAATGCCAACAAAACAGCCACTGGTCTACTGGCATTATGCAAATGTATAACATGGTGATGTAGCCAAGTCCTGGGAATAATGGCAGGACTACAATCTAGACATTTCAGGCAAGTGTTTTCTTTTTTAGAGATTAACTTCCAACCAAAAAAACTAAACCAAAAAAAAAAAAAATTTATAAGGTACCCTTTAAAAACTGGTTGTTTTTAATGTGTCATGCAAAAAGATTCACTGACAGAAGGAAACTTCACTAACTAAGTATAAAAGCTTTTAAATGTAGGGATTTTGGTTGAATAGTCTATGCCGATACCAATATATATTTCTTTTATTTGGAAACAACACCAGGTCTCTCCTATGCACAGAATGTAAGCCGATTATTTTTTTTTATTTTTGGTTAGGTTTGAGCAAAAATGTATTGTTAGAACTTGATTCTAACATATAAATCAAAACAGACTTGTGATTTTTATAACACCAAAAAATGTTTCACAGACAAAAGTATCTAGAGATTGACCGTTCAATGGACCAGAATTAGCTGATTTTCCACATCATCTGCCCAGACCAGTGATGTCACAGCTATGCTTCTTGTTGATGTCACAGCTACACTCACATCTACATGTAAAAATGACATTTTTTTTTCTACCTAGAGCTAAACTCTGCAGTTTACCCATGCCTTAAGTTGTTAATACAAGGCATGTACATTTAGAGACCATTTTGAAAATATCTGGGCACCCATTCCCTGAGACTGATACAAAGGTCTCAAGATTTGTATTTGGAAGATATCAGAGGACAAAAGTAGTTTTCAATAAAATTGTTTGTCTTTACAGACTCTTTTGAAAAAGCTGAAAAGTGTGTTATGTTTAATGTAAATGAGGAACAGTTTGCCATAGAGAATGATACTTTTGTATGCATAGTCTCTAAATTCTAGAGATCTTGTGTTACTGAAATGCTGCCATTAAATAGCTCCTGATCTAAAGGCTGGTCACCTTGGCCACCACAAGATGCATGCACACATTGGTTCACAGTTTTTGGACTATACCATCAGTGTTGGGAAGGTTACTTTGGAAATGTAATAGGTTACAGATTACAAGTTACTTGATTTAAAATGTAATAAGTAGTGTAATTTTTCAATTACTCTATTAAAGTAATGTAACTTATTACTTTTAATTACTTTTTGATTACTTTTCTAATTTTCTAATATTTTCAACTGTTAATCATTTTGAAACATTTAAACCAGGCAGAGTTAACCTTACAGTAGCATTCAACACTGATTACTGTCAGACTTTCAAAATCCTTTATCACTTGAATTAAGATTATAATAAGTAAGGGATAATCAAGTCAAGTCAAGTCACCTTTATTTATATACCGCCTTTAACAATACAGAATTGTGACAAGGCGGCTGTACAGTATTAAATAGGAAACAGTACATCAGCAATGCCAAAGGCAACATTAAACACTCACATTATAGGTA